>NW_016107324.1:6421885-6428570 GCF_001604975.1 Cebus imitator | reverse complement strand
TCTTACCAACCTCTCAGAATGTCTCTTTATTCAGAAAACTGAGGTCTTTAAAATGGTATAAATCCAACTAACATTTAAATATCTTTCATGAAATTTTTTAGTTTCAGATGAAATTAATTCATTAAAGCATTTTGTAAACTGTAAAATAATATATATATTTAAAACATTGTGACTATTTTTTATTATTATGAAGCACCTCATTATAAGGACTGTACATTCTGATTTTGATTTGAAGTCTTCACAAGAGCTATCTAGACTCACTATCTCCACTTCTTGACTGCCTATGCTTTCTCCAGTCAGGATCTTGTCTCCATCCTTCTAACTACAACCTCTCTGGTCATCCCTTATGTTGCTAAATCGAATGATCAGTTCTCAGTCTTCACTTTATTCAGCACAGTCAGCCATCCGCTCTTTCTTCACACCCTTTCTTTGCTTTAACTCCAGAACATCCAAGTAGTTTTCCTCTTATTTCATTAGTGACTGCTTGTCATGCCCTTAGCCAGCCCTTTCTCCTTGCCCATCTTCAAACTTTGGAGTGTCCCAGAGCTATAGCTCCTCTCTCCACTATGTAGGGCCCAGAATCTTCATCCTAGGTGGTGAGAAGACTTTTATTTTTCTGAAACAGGGTCTCTGTTGCCCAGGCTGGAGGGCAGTGGCATGATCTCAGCTTCCTGAAGCCTCAACTGTCCAGGCATCAATACTCCCACCTCAGCCTCTTGAGTAGCTAAGACTGCAGTTGCATGCCATCATGCCTATCTAAGTTTTATATTTTTAGTAGAAATGGGGTTTTGCCATGTTGCCCAGGCTGGTCTCTCACTTTGGAAGGCCGAGGCAAGAAGATCACTGCTGAGCTCAAGTGATCTGCTTGCCTCGGCCTTCCACAGTGCTGAGATTACAGGCATAGGCCATTGTGACTGGCCTTGGATGACTTTTTTTTTTTTGGAGACAGAATTTCTTTCTTGTTGCCCAGGCTGGAGTGTAATATCAGGATCTAGGCTCACTGCAACCTTCACCTCCCAGGTTCAAGTGATTCTCCCGCCTCAGCCTCCCAAGTAGCTGGGATTACAGGCACCCACCACCACATCTGGCTAATTTTTTGTATTTTCAGTAGGGATGGGGTATCACCATCTTGGCCAGGCTGGTCTCGAATTCCTGACCTCAGATGATCTTCCTGCCTTGGCCTCCCAAAATGTGATGACCTTTAAATTATGTCTTCAACCCACACCTCTCTCCTAAGCAACAATGCATTCTATACCTCTAGAGAATGACTAATATCTTAATGGAATTCTAGTTTCCTAGACCAGGCAGAAAACAACCACCACCACCACATGTTTCTTCCCCAGTATTTTCCATCGTGGAACCTCAGCCAACAACTAGGTTTCCTGATGCCTCTCTTCATACCCACACAATACAGCAGCATTCCTATTGCCTCTACCCTCAAAACACATCTTAGTCTGTGGATATGACGTGATATTTACTAAGTAACTACTGGCTATTTTGTCAAGTAGTAATGGTATTATAGCTAAATATGTTTAAGACCTTATATGTTCAAGATAAACACTAAAGTACTGATGGATAACAGGATATGACATACAGGATTTGCTTTTAAAATACCCCCGGAAAATAAAAATGGATACAAAATAGCAAAAAGTTGATGGTGGCTGCAGCTAGGTAATACACAGAGAAGGTTTCATTGTACTGTTCTATTTGTGTGTGCATGTGTGTCTGAAAATCCGTGAGAGATAGTGATTATGATTGATTGATAGATAGATAGATAGATGATTCTACTTCTGTTTATGTCCTTCACTGCTAACACTCAAGTCCATGTCATCATCATCTTAGCTGGATCAGGGTAGAAAACATAATTTAACACCCTCATTCTGCTCTTGTTTCTCTCTGCTGTCCACTGTCTACACAGAAACCAGAGAAATATTTTTATTGTTCATATAATTTCCTGCTGAAAACCCTCCAATGGTTTCTCACTACACATAACATAAAAGTGGAATTCTCTATCATTATCTCTAGGAATGGGCTCTTGCCAGCTCCCTCAGTACTCCCCTTTATCACAATACTCTAGCCACAGCAGACATCTTACTGTCAGGTTCATTTCTACCTTGGAGCTTTTATACTTGTTTCTTCTACCCAAGATCTTGGCATGGCTAGCTGCCTCTCAGCTCAAATCTCACCTCTTCACGGGCCTTCTCCAACCACTCTATTTAAAATCATCTCCCCATGTCCCATCCCATCACTCTCTATCCTATTCCCCCATTTTATTTTCATTGTTGTACTTAAAATTACCTGAAATCATATTATTTATTTACTTTTTGTTTATTATCTATCTTCCACACCAAAATATTGCTCATGAGGACAGGGATTTGTCTGGCCTCCTCACTTCTGTATCCTTAGTACATAGGAGAGTGCCTCGCACGTATTAGGGACTCAATACGTATTGGTTGAATGAATATTTGAACAGATTACCTATTTATGTGGTCACTCATACTGTGTGCATAGCATATTTAGTCCTAGAGCTGACATGAGTAATAGTTCCACACGGCTGTGTCTCCTGGGAAGACCCTAAGAAACTGTAACAAAACTAACAACAAAGTATGGAAAGAGGGTAAGGACAGGATGAATCACTGCAAGACAAAGGATAACAGTTTAGACAACAAAAGAAATAAAGAAAAACTTTTCTCCAAAAGAAAAAGGCGGAAAGCAAAAATGCATACATTGCATGGGCTCTTTTGCATATATTTATATTTGCAAAAAAAACCAAAAACAAAACAAATGCAAGAGCAAGGGATAATACATTTCCCTAAAAACTAGACATTTTTACTTTTCTGATTTTTTCACATATTTAGTTGATGAATTTTAGTGAAAAACCCACTTCTCAGAAGCCTCCTTTGTTCCCGACTGGCCTAAGTACCCCTTCTTTAGTGCTTCCACTGCAGTCCATCAACACATCCATCCTCTTATACGTTACATTGAAACTAAAATCTTGGTTGTCTCTCCCCTACAAACTGTGAGTCATGGAAACAGAAATGCTATGTTAATCATCTTTGGTACGTGGGACATACTCAATATTTGCAGAAATAAGATAGACCTAACAATTTCTCTGGTTCAGAGCACCATGCTATGTTCCGTCTTAATAATGCTAGGACAATAATTCAGATGAACCCAACAAAATTGGCTCTATTTTTGAGCCCTATCACTTTTTCCAATTCAAGCCAATAGAATTAGAGTGGAAGTAGGAACTGCGACACCCTCCCCTGATCCAACCTATGACATGAACTAGAGTGCCCCCCAAAAATCCTCTATTCCCATCAGGTCTGGGTAAACCTGGCTTCTGGTGAAGGCCCTAACATCTGTGTCCTCATGCCCTGTTGACCACAGTAAGTCCCTTGAATGGGGGAAAGCCTTGGGCTTAGGCTAGTATATCAAATGGCAGTCCCTTTTCTCATATTTTAGAAATTAGATGGATAAAGAAAATTAAACAAAAAAAAGAAATTAGATGGATAATAAAGACCTTCTAAAGCAATCCCTTCATTTCTCATTGACATTACTTAAATCCCAAAGTCTCTACGTTGTTTTTGTACTCCCTGCATATATCTATATGACGATTTTTTGCCTGGAGTAGACTCCAGTTTTCACTATTAGGAAGATAAAAGCTTTCTGCCAGTAAGTTGCCCTTTTAACTACATTCTGGAAAACACTCTATGTTATGTGCTCCACCTAGCCGCAGGATAAAGTTTTTCTGCTTAATAGCAATGACAGGCTGACCTCATACTCCTCCAAGCCCTCTCTGCTTTCTAGCTATCAAGGGGTTTCAAGACTTTATGGTCTTATATATAGTCTGTAAAAATATGTCTAAATATATGTACAAGCAATTTTCTCTCTTCTGAATTTCTTTCTTAATCACAAGAGCCACTACTGGGAAGTATATTTTCAATTTGGTTAATCAGGGGATTTTGTGCCAGGGATGGTGGCCATAATTAGGTACATTTGGGTAAAACTTTTATTAGTTTGACATTATCAGTACCAGATTTGAAATTGAACACCAACAAATCTGCATGCCAATTATAAGCATTTATACTACAGTCTTTGCATATTTGTTTGCATAAACTCTAATCCCTACATTTTTAGGCATCTAATACTCTAAAATGTTCCCTATTTATAAGTCCTCTGTTGCTTATTGTTTTCCTATCATTCTTTATATCTCAATTCCAGTGTTGTTTCTTCTTTATCCTTAGGGGAGTAAGAAATGAGATACAGAACAAGGATAAAATTTAGAATACAGAGAAAGAAAGAAAAAAGAATCTAATGATATCCACCAAAAACAGAATGAACGGTATCCCTTGTATCCTAGTATGGAAAGCATGACAGCATCTCTTCGCCTCTGCACCCTGAAAAATTGAGACCAAAGGCAAAAAAAAAAAAGCCTTTTGAAACTACAATGAAGGATCAGGCACAAAAGAGAAAGTCGAGCAAAGAAAATAGGACATATGCTGAAAAACATTTCACAAAATGAGAAGTCATACTCTAGTGTATTAGTTATCTGATGTGGTGCAAATAAAGGAAATCATATACCTTTTCTCATTTTTTATTTGTCTTGCTCTTACTGGAAAATTAGGTTCTATTATTTTAAAAAATATTAACACATTTGTATTACTCAAGTTTCAGAAGAAAGGATTAAATGAAAGTAAATTTCCATTAAAATTATGTACCTAGTAGTTTATGCTTCTGTGACCCCAAAACCTATTTCTAATAAAGCAAGCATTTGCAGAGCTGAATTCTCAAGGGGGTTAAATCTGGATTTGTTCACCCTGGACGGAAGGAGAGAGTAAACAGATTGTATGACAGAGGTAGGTAATTTCCAACAAATACTTAATAACTGAATCTAGAAAGAAAGAAAAAAAACAACTCAGCTCTTCCCTTTTGGCAGAGCTTTCAATTTTTTTTCACATTTTGAAACTATTTACAGTTCATATGGTTTCCAGGCCCACTCTCCAAAAGCAAGGGCACCATCCCCTGCCTGGGTCTCTCAGTGCTCCACATTTGATTTCTCAGGCAGCCAGCCAGAAGAACATTTGATTTGAAAATGAAGACTTAAATTTAGCAGTGTGAAAGGGGAAAGCATGTCAGAACACAAATGCCTGGAAAGGGGTAACTAGATGAAGCCAGCTGGGTAAATACCCCTAGTCATCCAGGCAATTCAAAAAGTGCAGCTGTGAGGGAAACTTCCACCGCAAACCCTTGCAAGTCTATTTCTGCTTCTCCACTGGGTGTCTAGGGCTGCCTGTCACATTTTTGCTTGTCCAACATGCTGCAACCTGAGGGCAGCTATGAATGAAACAGTAAGCATTGCTTCAAATCATAGCTTGAGTTCTCCTAACTAAGAAATGAAATCCAGGCAGATCTAACCCTTTCTCTTTCCTTAAGAGTCAGACACTGTCCCATGCATGTTAATTTCCAGCAGTGCTCAAGAGACTCCCAGTAACACAGAACAGTAGGGTAAAGATGGGCTTGGTATCTGAGGACCTCACACTCTCAAGTGTAATGACAGCAGGCAGCGACATGCACAAACGCACAGTCTATGAATACTTATCCTTGCCCCAAATTAGTTGCAGGGAAGAAAAGGGAAGTCTAAAAGATATTCTGCTTTTACTCCAAGATGCTTTATTAAATTCACTTTAGTAAATTTTGCCTATCACGTAAATATTGAGTATCAACTGCATGGGGATACGGAGACTGCCTGAGCCTCAAGTAAGCCACAGCAATAATAGGGACAGACAGACAAGGACAGCAATAGGCAATTAACCTCTCCCCATATCTATCTTGACCCCTCTGCATTAGCTTCTTCCCATGCAGCGTGTATGAGATTTTCCAAAGACAAACTCTTCCACACAATCCCTCTGTTATGAGGAAGAACTCCCAAACTTTTAATGTGGCCTTGAAGGCCCTGCAGAGTCTGGCATCTGAGGTCTTCTCCAGCCTTATCTCCTTCTGCTCTTCTCTCAATCTTATTCTCTGGACTTCTGCCACTCAGTCCCTCATAATCACCATCCTCTTTCCCCTCCACAGGATGTTTGCACATGATATTCCCTCTGTCTGTAGTTCTTCTCATCTCATTGCTCCTGCTTCCAACACCTGACCTTTGCATAATTAACTCCTAGTCATCATTATGTTCTTAGCTCAAATGTACTACAGTACTTCCTTAAAGAACCCATTCCTAAACTGTTTCACCTCACATCTACCAACGCCCAAAAAAAAAAAAGTACCTTTATTTAGAACCACACTCTTTTTCCTTAGCAGAACTTGCCTTGGTTTGTAATCTACTTCCCTGACCAGACACTAAGCTCTGTGATTGCAGAGAACATGTCCGTTTGGGTTGACCTGCATATGCAGAATCTAGCTCAATGCCTGGCACACAAGATGCACTCAGTAAAGACTGACAAGTAAATGAAAGGTAAGGAGACCATTATGATACTATGTGCCGTGATATAATACAGTGCTAATGGTGGGAATATGGTCAGGACATTACCCTTGTAGCCTCATGCTCTGAATTGTCTCCTGACACCTTTTGCTATAATTTCTTCCATCTGGAATACAATTTATCTTCATTGTTGGAAGATCCTGTGATTAAAATTCTTCTTTCTTGCCTAATCCTTTTTTTTTTTTTTTTTTTTTT
>NW_016107324.1:6281956-6421660 GCF_001604975.1 Cebus imitator | reverse complement strand
GCCTCCCAAAGTGCTGGGATTACAGGCTTGAGCCACTGTGCCCGGCCGTGCCTAATCCATTTTTTAACTCTTATATCCTACCCTCTTGTTCCACTGTCATCTCTATTACTATTACCATCAAATCCATCCTCGTACTTCCTATCTCCCATTTTCTGTTAAATCTTTTATCAGGTGAAGTCACTGACTTCCCTTTTTTGTTCCTCACTATCACACCAAAGCTGAAGAGGATCACAGAGTCATAGTACTTAAAGCCTGAGAGGGACTGTGAAATATCTGGCCCAATGGTACTGAAACTTCAATGCATGAGAATCCCATGAAATGTTTATTTAAAATAGAGTCCTCAGTCCCAGACCCAAAAGGTTTGATTCAGGAGATCCGGGAAAGAGCCCAGGAATTTGCACCTAGAGTGACTCAGATGCAGGGAGTCCTCAGACCTCATGTGCAGAGATACTATCCAGTGCTGTGATGCTTGTGGGGGTTCCTCAAGAGCTACCACAAAGGGTGAGAGGGTAGCCAAGGGCACCTGCTCTGAGCAACCATACCATTCACAAGATTTCATTTGAAATGGGTTTTGCCCATTGGAAAAAGAAATGTTTGAAAATGACTGGTATCCAATCTCTTTGTTTTATACATGAGAAAACTCAAGTCCTTGGTCCTCAGTCCTGTAGTCAATTTATGACAGAGCCAGGATGGAACCTCAGCCTCCTGACACCTGACTAGTGGACTTTTCCCAACACCTTCCTGCCTTGTGGGGTAAAAGGACCACAGAGGTTCCCACTGCCATGTTGCCTAAGAATCTTACAACGAGCAGCCTGCCTGTGAAGATGGCACATGTGATGGACCACAATGCACTAGAGAACATTGCTGGTGGGATGGGAGATAATGGATTTGGGCTCGTTTTTCATCTAGCATATATTCTTAGCCTCCCTCTTCAATAAGACTGTAAAGACCTCGTCATCCTCTACGGTCTGACCTCTTCCTGGGTTCTCCAATGCTCTCCCCACCCTCTCATCCCACCGTTCAATTAGCTCTTCAATGGCTGACCTTTGTTGGGGGGGCCAGTTCTTTCAAGGGTCATTCTGAGACAATTGTATTTCTGCCACCAGCCTCCAAAAACTGGTATTAGCCATCTCTACCCCACATGTGTGCACACAGAGCACCCAGAGCACCTGGAACACCTCATTCTTCCTTGAACCTATTGCTGTCAAATAAGAGTCTGTTTATTTGTCCATCTCTTCCCCCAGACCTCAGACTCCTTCAGGGCAGTGACATGGGTCATAATAATACCTGTGTCCATAGCACCTAGCATAGTAGCTGGTACTCCTAAGTGTTACTTAAATGTGGGAGGGAAGGAGAGAGGGAGGGAGGGAGGGAGGGATGGATGGATGGATGAAAAACATGAATCCCTGCTGCTACTCTCAATGCACCTATTAAACCTCTATCATATCCCTGAGGGAGCCCTAGAAAATGCTAATTGACACTGAGCAAACTAGCTCATCTAAATGAAATTCGTCCCCTGTTGCCACCAGAGCCCCTTAAACCTCCTCTCCATGAGGCCCTCTCCAAACTCAATTCCATTTCTCAATACTGTACTTAACTTTTCTTCTTTCCCCCTGCATCTCCATCATACTGGACTTAACACTGGACATTAAACAAATTTAAAATCCAATAATGTTTACTGTGAAAGAATTGCTAAGATTATGGAAAACATACTTGATTGCACCAGAGACAGTAAGTTCTCACTTAACGTTGTGGAAAATGTTGTAGGTTCTTGAAAACTGTGACTTTAAGCAGAATGACATGCAACAACACCAAGTTTTTCCTCACCCACTCTATAATGAAATGACTTTGAACTCAACAATGTTATTTGAGGACCTGCTGTATGTTGTTTCACTTAAAGTCACAGTTTCCAAGAACCTATCAACAATGTTAAGTAAGGAATTTCATATTCTCCATTAGAAAATACCATGAACTTTCTTCACATCCTCAAAATCTATTCTTTCTCCATCACTGGAGTCCATTACCTTTCTTCTACAATATTCAGTATCATTCTCAATTATATTTCCCAGTCTTCCTCATCTCATAACTCTTCCACAAAGCCACTGCCAGAATCTTCTTTCTATATGTTGCTGACAATGCTATTTTTTACAGGCCTAAAATTTCCCAAGTCCCTTTGAGTACTTAGATCTAATTTAGAGCTCATCACTCTTACTTTCTATGCTGTTTGCCTCTATCTTTTTCTTTTTATCCAATATTGCACATCTAATTCTTGTCAAAGATCAATAAGTAGAGAGAATTAGAAAATGTCCTAACATGGAATAAGGAACTAGATCTCAGCTTTTGAGAAAATCGGTCAAGTTTAAAGGCAATCCAGTGTTCCTGACTTACAACTTCAAAGCACCATTCCCAGCCAGGCTCCCAAAACCTACAGAGGTTTTCTACCACCTGGCATTGTTTCTTCTACAGAGCCTGTATACTGACAAGAACTTTTGAGAGCTGCACATTCCTAATGAGATGAGTCATTTTGCTCAGGCACCTTACCCAGGAGTAAAAATAACAAAATGTGAGAGTATCCTGGCAATTCTACAGATAAACCTATCCTGTACCATATACATATGATCACATTATATTTGGGGAAAACACTATATCTTACTAAACTCTGTATCCTCTGCATGTATTAGGTTGGTGCAAAAGTAACTGTAGAATTCTGACACACAGCAGGCAGAGGGTAAGTGTCTACTGAGTGAAAGAATGAACAAATGAACAAACGTAGAACCTCTCAAGTAAAAACTAAAAGCAAGTGAGTATTAGCCTTCTAGGGCTGCTGTAACATGTCACCACAAACTATGTAGCTTAAAAGTAGATCATCACCAACCATCTGCTTTAAAACAGCAGAACTTTATTCTCTTGCAGCTCTTCAGGTAAGAAGTCCAAAATCAAAGTGTTAGCAAAGCTGCAAACCCTCTGGAGACCTTAATGGAGGATCCGTTCCAGACCTCTCTCCTAGCTTCTAATAGCTTCAAGCATTCCTTGGCTTGGAGCTATATAATTCCAATCTCTACCTCCACCTGTACATAAGCTTCTTTCCTGTGTCTCTTCTTTCCTTCTCTTCTCTCATAAAGATATTGGTGGTTGGGTTTAGAGTCCACCCTAATCCAGGATGATCTTACCTCAAGATCTTTAATTTAATTATGTCTGCTAAGAGTTTTTTTCCAACTAAGATCATATTCACAGGTTCTGTTGCACATATCTTTGTACTGTCCAACCATGACAGTAGTATGTAGTACAAAATAACCTCAATTGTTTTTAAAAGGAATATTGTGTGGAGAAGCAGAGAGGAATAAGAGGAGGAGCAAGCAAAGATGAAGGAGAGCAAACCATAAAATGTATCCACAAATTAATTGTAGTTAACTCTGATCTGGGTAGCAAGATCAAGGATGATTTCTATGTTTTGTTTGTATTCTTTCAAGTTTTCTTAATTTACTACCCACAGCAAACAGATCATACACCAATTAAAAATATATGGAATAAATTAACCCATTGAAATCATGTCAGGAAGTGTAAAGCAAAATGCCCCTGTAGTAAAAACTTGCTGGGAGGAAAAATTGATGAGAAATAATCAACAGATGCTGCTAAAAACATATGCTTGGTTTGGTATAGATAACCTTTGAGCACTGAATGAAACCAAATATCTTCACTATATTTCTTCACTATAATATGTCGATTTCTTTTAGCTTTCAGATTTTGGATCCTAAGAAAATTTTACATTTTTAAAATGAATGTTCTAACATCTCCAAGGCCTTTCTGGTTAGGTATAAGTTTGGGGTTTTTTGTTCGTTATTTTTTCAAAAGAAACTGTGGAACTCCTCCCAGTAACAACAGAAAATACACCTAACCAATTTTTTAAAAAGAGAAAGAACAGCGTTTTAAATAACACATAGATAGAACTTGGTGTATCTTTCACTTCCATTGTCATCTAAGATAAATGTGTCCTGGTTACAGAAGACCCTGCTATTTTGGTGATTCACTGCAATAGGTTTGAGTTTGGAACTGAGGGAGAATCAAACTACTTTCTCTGATAAGGGTGAGATCAATTTGAGGAGCCCTAGACACTGAGAGAGGAGAGACTGGAGCCAGTCTCTCTGAGCACAGAACGGGGGAAGGAGACACTTAAAAGGCCAGCAGCTGAGGAGGAGCACTTTAGTGAAGAAAAATGTTGAAATAGGATTTCATGTTGCTGGCTAAGGAGTATATAAAATAAACCCCCTCAATCTGGTCCCCCACAAATTCTTCAGTCAACTCTACCTTGCCCTCTAAGGTTTTTATGTGAGAGGGCTCGTTGAAGGAACTTTAAGAGGAGAAAACGAGAACAGCTAACATCTGGGTCACATAAACTTTAAAAACAAATTAGGAGATGCTACTGAAAATCCCATGTGCAGAGTTTTGAAAGTGTTATAATTTCCTGTTACTTCAAGGTGCACCTCATTTGGAAAAATAGCCACCATTTAAAAACTCAACCCTTAAAAGCTGTATTCATGCAATATAATAACTGATTACAATGGAAAGTCTTTTAAAAGAACTACAACATCACCACTCACATACAGAAATCACCTCATTGGCAAAGGGACCCCTCCATCTGCAAAGCTGAGAACCAGAAACTGCCCAAGAAATGATCAATCCAAGACTTAAGAAACTGAAATTAATTTATTGCAGACAAAACTATTTTTGAAACACTATTACTGAGAGTTGAATATTAATTTTTAAACTACTCACTCAGTTCAAAAAGCACTGAGACCACTCTTGTTAGCTTGCCTTTGAACTCATTGTTATGGGTGTCACTGTTACACCCATAAAAGTATGTTTTATTGCTTTTTAATAAAGAATCAAGTTTTTCTCCTCAAAATCTCCTTTCAAATCTGCAAGTCTATTCCTGTAAGACCCTAAATACCTTTCCCCTAGCTCATTCCCCAGTCCCTTTGCCAATGAGCTGGTTTCTGTATGTGAGTCGTGACACTGTTGTAGTTCTTTTAAATGACTGTACCATCATAATGTATAAGTAATCTGGGTGGCCTGGGGTTAAAAAACTCAGGCAGTTGGTCCTGTGCCTTGTGTTTAACCACTCTAACTTCAAGCCCACAATTTAAATGGAATAACTCAACTGAGGGTACATTAATGCTATCAAAAAGGTCCCACTCTCCCACTTAAACACACACAGACACACTAAATGTGTGTCAGCTACAAATACACTACGTTCAATGATCTTTGGGTTTTTTTGTTGCAGGCACTCAAAAAGAAAAAGAGAATATTTAATAAAAGTAACAATTCACTCTTACCCAAGACTGATGTAATGGATAAAATCCAGCAAAAGGCAATGTCATATATATTTACCCCACACATCCACCTTACTGGGTAAGTTGTTTCCAAGAACACAGCAGCAAATGGTAAATCTCTTCACCATAGGTCTACATGCCTCTAATCTGGAAGCACAAGGAAGGTGGGAACAGGTCCATCATAGCTGCCTGAAGGACATGCTAGCCACCCTCTGAATCAATACCCAAATTTGCTATCAAGATGCCAGACCCAGAACTAATATTTTATATACTTCACTTTTAAATGCTATATAGTTAGCTATTATAATGTAAAACATGTTCAAATTGTTTTAAATTGTTGCCATTTGGAGATTATCATATATTACAAATACTTTTTATTCAATAAATGTTTATTTTGTTTTAATTTTACTTTAAGTTCTGGGATACATGTGCAGAATGTGCAGGTTTGTTACATAGGTATACATGTGCCATGGTGGTTTACTGTACCTATCAACCCATCATCTAGGTTTTAAGTCCTGCATGCATTAAGTATTTGTGCTAATGCTCTCCTTGCTCCTCATCCCATGATGGACCCCAGTGTGTGATGTTCCCTTCCCTGTGTCCATGTGTTCTCATTGCTCAACTCCCACTTATGAATGAGAACATGTGGCATTTGGTTTTCTGTTCCTGTGTTAGCTTGCTGAGAATTATGGCTTCCAACTTTATCCATGTCCCTGCAAAAGACATGAACTCATTCTTTTTTATGGCTGCATAGTATTCCACGGTGTACATGTGTCAACTTTTCTTTATCCAGTTTATTATTGATGAGCATTTGGGTTGGTTTCAAATTTTTACTACTATGAATAGTGCTGCAATAAACATATATGTATATGTGTCTTTAGGGCAGAATGATTTATAATCCTTTGGGTATATACCCAGTAATGGAATTGCTGGGTCAAATGGTATTTCCAGTTCTAGATCAAGAAAGATCAAGAAATTATATTTTCAAATTGAAAACAGATTAAACGCAATGGAGATATGGTATGTCAACTGGGAGATATGGACTAGATAGAATGTTAGGAAGCCCCTAAAAATTCTATGTATAAAGAACTAAGAAATCATAATGATACGATCTAAAGTAAAAGGAGAAGGATAAAAATAAAGATACATAATTAAAGAAATCTTGGCATAGAAAAAAAGACAGAGAGGACATATAAGAAAATAGTAACAATAAGTACTTTTGGATAGTGGAAGAATGAATGTTATTTTCTTCCTTCCAGCATAATGCTGCTTTTATAATGGAAAAAATTTGTAATGGAAAAAATGAAACATAATTTTAAATTCTAATATCCAATGGGAGACATCACTCAATTAAACTAGAAAAGTTGATTAACCAAGTTGTTCCTATTGAAAGAGTGTATTTGTTCACATAATTATGCAGCATTTAGAAATACCAGACTTGAAAAGTGCAGAGACAATACTCTGCAGTAGTAAAAGAAAGCTCCTTCCTTTCCCCATAATACACACAATTTCCAAAAGAAAAATGAAAGAATAACATTGATGGAAACAGGCCTATGACAGCTTCAGAGATTTAAGCAAAGTTAACCAATGTACAGTAAAGTATAAAGTAGAATGTGTTGCACAAAATGCTTATGGTCAAGCACAATTTAAAATCTAAAGGTGTCAGAGAAATATCCTGATTAACTGAGGGTAATTGCACTGAAGCATCTGATCCCAGACTGTTCTAATGCAAAATCTTAAGTTTTGAAGATGTTAGAGAAGTAAAAATATAAAGAAGAAGTGATAAGGACTCTATTTGTTAATAATGACACAAAGAAGGGATGCTAGCAGCCTGGAAGAATGAACAGAGAAGCCTAGATTTTTTTATTGCATTTTAGGTTTGGGGGTACATGTGAAGAACATGCAAGAGTGTTGCATATGTACACACGTGGCAGTGTGATTTGCTGCCTTCCTCCCCTTCACCTATATGTGACATTTCTCCCCATGCTATCTCTCCCCAACTCCCCACCCCCTGCTGTCCCTTCCCTATTTCCCCTCAACAGACCCCAGTGTGTAGTACTCCTCTCCCTGTGTCCATATGTTCTCATTGTTTAACACCTGCCTATGAGTGAGAACATGCGGTGTTTGATTTTCTGCTAAGACCCCATCGTCTCAGCCCAAAATCCTGGATTTTTAAAGATATGTATTATGTGAAAAACTATGCTTACCATTTTATTTTATTTCTTAATAATTTCAACTTTTATTTTAGATTCAGGGGATACATGTGCAGGATTGTTAAATGGGACTATTGTGTGATGCTGAGGTTTGGGATACTCATGATCCCACCACTCAGGTCATAAGCAGAGTACTCGATAGGTAGTTTTTCAATCTCTGTCCTGCTCCCTTTCTCCCTTCCTACTAGTCCACAATGTTTATTGTTCCCATCTTTATATCCATGTGTACTCAATAATTAGCCCCCACTTATAAGTGAGAACATGTGGTATTTAGTTTTCTGTTCCTGTATAAATTTACTTAGGATGATAGCCTCCAGCGTCATCCATGTTGCTGCAGAGAACATGATTTTGTTCTTTTTTAAGGCTATGTAGTATTCCATGGTGTATATATACCACATTTTCTTTATCCAGTCCATTATTGATGGGCATTTAAGTTGATCCCATGTCTTTGCTATTGTGAATAGTGTTGCAATGAGTGTATGTGTGCATGTGTCTTTATGGAAGAATGATTTATTTTCCACTGGGGCATACCCAGTAATGGAATTGCTGGGTCAAACAGTAGTTCTGTTTTAGATTCTTTGAGAAATATCCACACTGCTTTCCACAGTGGCTGAGTAATTTACAACCCCACCAACAGTATATAGATGCTTATTAGGATTAAATGGAATTCCCTTCCTTGAGTGTCCTTTTTTTTTGAGACAGAGTCTCTCACTCTGTCACCCAGGCTGGAATGCAGTGGCCTGATCTTAGCTCACTGCAACCTCTGCTTCCCAGGTTCAAGTGATTCTCCTGCCTTAGCCTCCTGAGTAGCTGGGATTATTGGCACCCGCCACCACATCCAGCTAATTTTTGTATTTTTGGTAAAGACACGGTTTCATCATGTTGGTCAGGCTGGTCTCAAACTCCTAACCTCAGGTGATCCACCTGCCTCAGCCTCCCAAAGTGCTGGTATTACAGGCATGAGCGACCACGCGCACGGACACTGAGTATCTTTTAAAATTAAACAGATACAAGTATAAACAGACAGATATGGGTAAAGACATGGCTTCAACTAGAGGCTCTCAAACCTGTCTGTACGTTAGTCATCTTGGAAACTTTAAGAAACAGAAGGGTCCCATGTCCAAGACCCTCTTTTAATTGCTCTGGGCTGTAGGTGGGATGTGGGTATTTTTTAACTCCCCTCGAGTGATTCTAATGTGATGCCTGGTTTGAGGAGCATGAGATTAGATGACCTCTGCAGGAACTTTCGGGATCCCTCTCACTTGCCCTTCACCTGCCCAGTTACTCCCACGGTAGCCAGGGACAGTTAGCAGGACCTGAGGAAACATCCTCTCATGAAACATTTAAGTAGGTATTGTACTTGCAGACTTGCTAACAGTATCTTGTAGCCTAGGGCTAAGAATGCACACCTGGTGTGCAGCAGGCACATTAACTTCTGCAATAAGGAATCGTGCCATCACTATACTAACTTTTAAAACAGAAGTCGTTGGCCGGGTAGGGTGGCTCACGCTGTAATCCCAGCACTTCAGGAGGCCAAGGTGGGCAGATCACTTACATGGAGAAACCCCATCTCTACTAAAAATACAAAATTAGCTGGGAATGGTGGCAGTTGCCTGTAATCCCAGCTACTCAGGAGGCTGAGGCAGGAGAATTGCTTGAACCTGGGAGGCGCAGGTTGCAGTAGGCCGAGATCATGCCACTGCACTCCAGCCTTGGCAACAAGAACAAGACTTCATCTCAAAAACAAAACAAAACAAAAACCAGAAGTCATGAAAAGATTTTACCAAAGGCTCAATACCCATTTCTTAAGCACTTTGACACATTATAACAGTTTGCAGAGGCAGAAGATTTGTCCTGATTTGAACAGAATAGAGTTAGAAAACAAACAAAAAAAAAAAGTGAAATTGAAAAGGAAGGTTAGAAGGGAAAGGTTTCACTTCCATAATTACATCGTGGTCTGAGGTTTGCATTATAGTTCACTTGGTGCTAAGAATGTTAATGAGTAATATCCCAGGCACTGAAAGTGTGGATGTATATGCATATTTACATATGCATATTAACATATAGGTAAACTATATATTATATAATGTTTTTATTTATGTGATTGTATACAAAGCCCTTCAAATATAAATAGATAAGACTTTGATCAGAACACAAAGTCCACACTTGACACATTGCATCATGAATGGATAGAAGAACTCTAACGTAGACTCTTACCTGCCATGAAACCCAGGGATAGTCATCCCTTCGGAGCCTTAATCTCCTCATCTTTAATATCGGGGCACTATTACCCAAATTTTAGGGTTTTATGAGACTTCAGTGTGGGAGCCCACACATAGTACTTGCTCAATAAACATGTTGAATCTAAATGTAGCCACCCACCTTACTGGTTCCTGAGCACAACAGAAGGGGTACCTGAAGCCTGCAAGGAAAATCAATTGCCCCAAGTCACACAGTGATCATGTACGTGGACTCAGGTTTCCTGACTGCTACTTTCATCCCACTTTCTTCCCTTGGGGGTCCTCCTCTCCAAAGCTGACTATGCCCTGCCTCCTTCCAGGATGTGCCAATAGCTCCTGCTCTAATATGAAGACCCTAAGTCCAAGACCTTCTGCCAAGAACACACAAGTGAAGCCACAAGCACCTGGCAGTGCCCAACCCAATGTGACACCCATCCCAGGAACACCTGGACTTCCAGGGACCCTGATCCCCTCCATCCATTTTACTTTATTGCTGAATTGTGGCCCACAGATGCCAAGGATAGGGCCAAAACACTTTTTAAATATTTTCCCTTAATATTACCATAGGCTTAATTACGTACGAACTACTATCTTATACATGCTTCCCTGGAAGCAGATCCTGAGATGAGTATTCACATGCAAGTGGTTCATTAAGAAAGTATTTCCAGGAGAAACTGGGAAGGGAGATGAGAAGCAACACAGGAAAGGGGAAGAAGCTAAGAGTGTGATTGCAGGCAAGTTCTGTCCTCAGCCTGAGCTCAAGGGACACTGAGGAGTGCAAATTACACCTCCGAGTTTGTCCAACCTGAGGCAGGGGAGCTGCTGTTTCGTGCTCCTGCCCCAATTGGTCATCGGGTCCAACATCCCAAGGGCTATGCTATACAGAAAGTGGCAGGTGCACGTTCTTAGAAGGAATGCACATGGGTGTTTGGGGATGAGCACAGGAAGGCAGGAAAATCTGGGCAGAACCCCAACAACATCCTCCATAACCACCAACTCCACAGAACTCAACACTCCTTGTGCTAGCTCAGATCTAGGCCCATTTGATTTCCCCAATATCTCAAAATCCAAAAAGCGAAAAGCCAGTATCCATAGCCTGAGTACATCCTACAGAAACCATCATCCTATGCACTGGAATTGGCTAATGATGGGATTTAACAAAATTTAACAGAACAAGCTCCTCTTGTAGGTTGCCCTCTCTTCACGGACACTTGTTACAGCTCAGTTTGAAAATTCAACAGATACTGTGGTAGGCTCAAGAGACACAAACATGATCAAGGGAGAGGACCCCAACCCTAGAGGAGCTGACAGTGGTGTGTAATCTCTCAAATTGAGATTTTTGTCTGATTTTTCACTGAATCCTAAAGAATATTCCATTCTCAATAATAGATGCTTCTCCCTTCAACTTTATAGGATCAGCAACAATGCTTTTCAAAACATCACACCATACTGTTACAAAGAAATATTATCTCACAAGGAATTAACAAAAAGCTAAATAAAACCACAAGAAAGTAAAACAGTATTTCAAATGATAACGGTAATGACAGTCATCATGTGTGGGAGACATATAGTCATCAAATTCCTGAATATCTAAGTTACTGGATTAATCCAATGGCCTCCAAATAGAAACCCCAACATCTATTACAATCCAGGTATTACCACAAAATTTAACTGGTAATTTAAGAGACCTTAAAAGATATGCCAGAGTTATTAGTTCAAATTCACTATGTAAGTATATTTAGTTTTAACACACTTTATATGAGATAAGACTCCAAAGTAATGAGATGTTCCTTGGAAAAGGAATGTATTAACATCGGAGCTAACGCCCAGTCAGAACTTTCAGACTTGAGAAAGCGATGCAACAGTACTACCCAAAGCCACACACACTCTCTCTTATAGAAAGCCTTTTAAAGAAGTAACGAGACTACGTGGAGAATGCTACCAACACACAAGACACTGGGCCAAGCATTTTACAGAACTCCTTTAACCTTCACAGTAATTCTATCCATGGGAGAGACCCCATTATAACCCCACCTTACGGAGGAGAAATCCAGGGCTTACAGAGATTAAAAACTTGCCCAAGACCACAGAATTATTCAGAGTAGGAAAAAACTCATACTTAAGTCTGTCAGTGCAAAATGCATACTTTTAACATCACATTGTGGTGGCAACGATTCAAAACCTGCTAACCTGCAATTGAACCATGAGAGTCCAGGAACCTTTATGGCCTTATCCATGTCACACCAGGATCACACTTTCCAAGGCTCTGTCTCTACAACTATGGTTTTAGATTAAGATCATTTTTCTTCACTATCCTTTTTACACCATTTTCTAAAACAAGCCAAAAGAAAAACTGTAGGTATTCATTATGTTATTAGAAATCAGACAACATTTTAGTTATACAGATTACTTCAATATCACCCTGTATTCTCTAGGCTACCTAGCCCCTCTAGATGTCTTTAGCATTTTCCTTCACATATGGCTAATTCCTTTTATGATTTTCTCTTTAGAAATCACATTCTTCACAGTATTCAAATGATTGAAAATCACTGCCTGATGTGACTGACTGCCAGATTTAAGTACATCATTAAAATTCACTTTGCCACATATTATCATTAGCAAAGAAAGGTGGGGGGACAGAGAAAAACAGAGTAAGAAATGATGGAAAGAAGTTTTAAAATTACCTCTGCTAAGTTTTCTGGAGGTGTCTTTGCTGTCATTTGTTTATAAACACATGCATTTTTAAAGCATTTCTGATTCTAATATTGTTCTGACAAATAATATTTCTTCATTGATGGATGAATATAAAAGCAATAAAAAATCTGTACTATGATAGATAGCCCCTCTAAATTCCACTATCAAGTGAATGCAAATTTATTATCACTATCATTTAACATAGTAATGTGTGAGAAGTCTCTCTAGCAATATTCCCCAGAAATTACCAAATTAAATAATTCACACTCATGAAACATCTACCACATACAAAATCCCATATGCACCAATTCTAAATAGTACTGGATCTAGAAATGGAAAGTGACAATGATGTGTCTGAGTTCCACAAAAGGCACTGCAAAGGAATGTCAAAGTTGAGTGGGTAGCACAAGCATTTGCTGAACATAAAAGATAACCATGAAGATAAAATAGAATTAAACTTCAATTTTTAATAAATTAAAGGGGGAAAATTATCATATATCTAATTAAAAAAGAAAGCCACCAATTGTCAAGGCTCGTTTCAGGGTCCTAGAAATTTTCAGAATAACCCAAAGAATGTATTTCTTACTTGCTGTCGATGAGCACTTCAGACTGCCGATTATTCACTTGATTATCACTCTTGTGGCGAAACTGAAAAATCAAAGTATTTGTGAGAAAACACATTACAAGGTACTTTGTCAGCCCATAAGCACACTGGCAATACTTTGAGTTCATACATTTTAACAATGTTGTCATTGGTCTAAGATGACACTGTTTGGGCATACTGTGAACCTAGCTCTACATGTTCTAAATCTAAATCAAAACCCTTCTCACTACTTTTCACTCTGGATGTCACCAATGAAACAAGGCTAGCCGCATGGTCTTCCAATCTCCACATATATTTAGTTGCTTCTAAGCAGACAGTATGCTCTCTCTTGTGCCTTATAGTCCCAGAGAAAACCATGTATTAATCTTGACGTCTTTAACAAGGAATGGGGGCTTCCATTTCTCTCCCATATGTACTCAATGCTTTATTAGAACATCATTCTTTCTGTTTTATGGATTTCTTTGAAGTCAAGACGTTACTTGTAACAACATGAATTTTTATTCTCCAGGAATTCTAATTGTTAACAGTGATCTTATTAAGTACTGACCATTTAAAACAAAAATTAGAAAGCAATACTGAAACACATTTGGTGGAGATTTGTGATTTATGTCCAAATGGTTGTATTTCTTATTGTATACTCCAGTAATGTAAGCATCTCATATAGCTTGAAGAATCTCAATATTGGGAGCTCTCTACTAGGCTCATAAATTAGCAGTCATTCAGGTAAGTCTTTCTATGTGCAATGTCAAGATCAGATAGTAGCAGTAAGCTAAAATAGAAACAAAGGTAAAGTAGAGAAAATGGTAATGCCATTAATAATAGGCTATATTAGTTATTTCAGCAAATTAGCCTACATGCACAGATAAACAGGAGTAGTCTGTTGAAGAGATATGAATCTTCTATTGCATAAACTTTAATCATCAGAATGCTTTCTTTTCTTCTTAAATTCAAACTGTTGTGTCAAAATCATGATATATAAAATGCTTCAACCAGCTCTTTTCCTTTTCCTACAGCCTTCCCAAACCCATCCCAATCTTTCTATTATGCTATACCCAGTACATACAATTGCTCAGAATGGCAGGTGTAAGTTAATAGATATTACCAGTAAAAATAAGAAAACAAAGATATTTAGCATTTGTTAGCATTTTACAACTATTTAACATACTGTAAAAATAGTTTATAATATTGGTAGAGGAGTAAATTAAGTCACATCACCCATTGACATGCAAACTTCTTCCTACAAGTAGAACAATAAAAATAGAAGCATTATTTGATTTGAGTGCATGATTTGGAGGGGTTGCTGAATATTCTCTCCTCCACCATATCTACATGGCGTTACTCTCCACTCTGCCCTGTGCCATGAAAAGCTGGGCTCTGTGGTCCTTGCCTTTTGACTTCTGGTAAGATCTGGGCAACAGATAGTACTGGCAGAAGATTCAAGGGTCAGAGAAGAGTGAAATAAGGAAACGTATCCCCTGGCTTTCTTCTAGCTGGGTTAGCAATGGCTACTTCCACAGATAGCCCCACCTGCTGCAAAGAGGCCTCAACTACATCTCCAAGGCTGTTCACTGCTTCCTTCCTTTGCCTCTTCAGGCCTAGTAGTACTGCCACCCATGTTGCTGCCATAGCTGCTTTTCCTTGCCTGCACCCTTTGTAAATAATCCCTTCATTATTAAACTCTCCAATCCACCTAATTTCAGGGTGACCTCTGTTTTTTGCCAAGACCCTGACTGGTGGAGATGTCCAGTTAATGGACTGGCACATAACATCACAAAAAATGAAAGCACATTCAGGCATTAACTGCAATGGAATCAAAAGACTTTTGGTTTAGTCACATAAATCCCCTAAATTGAGTATCTGAACATCACAGAAAAAAACCAGTCAGCTCATCCCCAAAAAGCTGAGCAGCTCACTCTCTAGGAGATGCAACCACTTCTACTTCTGCTCAGGTTTTACCAAGAGGACTTGGTATTGGATAGATGGAGTCTGGAAGGATTAGAAATGGTAGTTTCAGGCCCAGGCTGACACTTCTGGACAACTTCTTCTCTAGAAATAAATATGAGGATGTAGAGGGGAACTTCCACAGGACAGAAAGGGAGTAGAGGGCTAGCATCCATTGTGTACTCCCTGTGAGCTAGATTCTCAACCTGATGCTTTATACATATTATCTCATTCTATCTTCCCAATATTGCTGGTGCCATTGGCCATGTTATACAGAAAAGGAAAGGTTCAAGAAGTTAAGTCAAGAGATGATCCAAGATGGCCGCATAGGAACAGCTCTAGAGTGCAGTTCCCACTGAGAACAATGCAGAGAGTGAGTGATCACTGCATTTCCAAACAAGTTTTTACTGCCCACAGACCAGGAGATTCCCAGGCTGAAAAGCACCACCAGTCTCCAGCACAGCTGTTTCAGCTGGCGCAGCGGGTCTCCGCACAAAAACTCACACAAACCTGGACAGCTGTTTCAACTGGCGTCTGGAACAACTGGGAGACAGAGTTGCCCGTTCAACTCAAAAAAGGGGGCTGAAACAGGGAGCCAGATGATCTGGCTCAGGAGGTCCCAACCCCACAAAGACCAGCAATCTGAAGCGTTCTGGATTGAGAATTTCACAGCAGGCACAGCTGGACACGAGATGGTCCAGCTCTATGGGGGGAAGGGTGTCTGCCATTACCAAGGCAGTTCCACCATTACAGGGGCAGTCTGCCATTACACAGACAGTCCGCCATTACTGAGGCAGACCGCTATTACTGAGGCAGTTCTAACTATACCTCTGTAAACAAAACTGCAAGGAAATTCATACAGCAGCTGAGCAGAACCCACAGCAGCTCAGCAATGCCTCTGCTGGCAGACTGTGACTAGGCTACCTCCTCATTGGGCAGGGCATTTCTGAAAAAAGGCAGCAGCATGTTGGGAACTTAAAAATAAAGCCCCACCTTCCCAGGACAGAGCACCTGGGAAAAAAGAGTTTCACTGCAGCACTCTTAAACGTACCTGCCCAGCAGCTATGAACAGAACAATGGAGCTCACAGCTCAGCACTCAAGCTCCTATAAGGGACAGACTGTCTCCTCAAGCAGCTCTCCGACCCCGGTATATCCAAAGAGACACCTCATAAAGGAGAGCTCAGGCTGACACCTGGCAGGTACCCTTCTGAGACGAAGATAACAGAAGAAGAAACTGGCAGCAACCCTTGCTGTTCTGCAGCCGCCGCAGGTGATCCCCAGGCAAGCAGGGTCTGGAGTGGACCTCCAACAGTCCTACAGCAGAGGGGCCTATTAGAAGGAAAACTAAAAAAAGAGAAAGAAATAACTTCATCATAACAAAAAAGATGTCTACTCAGAGACCCCATCCCAAAGTCACCAACTACAAAGACCACAGGTAGATAAATCTACAAAGACGGGAAGAAACCAGCACAAAAAGGATGAAAACACCCAAAACCAAAACACCTTTCCTCCTCCAAGGGATCACAACTCCTCACCAGCAAGGGAATAAGGCTGGATGGAGAATGAGTCTGATGAATTCACAGAAACAGGCTTCAGAAAGTGGATAATAACAAATTTATCTGAGCTAAAAGAACATGTTCTAGCCCAATGCAAAGAAACTAAGCATGTTGAAAAAAAGGTTTAACAAAACACTAAGGAGAATAAACAACTTAGAGAAGAATACAAATGAAATGATGAAGCTGAAAAACACAACACAAGAATGTCACAACGCATACACAAGTTTCAATAGCAGAATCAACCAAGCAGAAGGATATCAGAGATTGAAGATCAACTCAATGAAATAAAACAAGATGGCAAGATTAGAGAAAAAAGAGTGAAAAGAAATGAATAAAGCCTACAAGAAATATGGGATTATGTGAAAAGACCTAATCTATGTTTGGTTTGTGTACCTGAATGCGACAGAGAGAATGAATCAAAGCTGGAAAACATTCTTCAGGAAATTATCCAGGAGAACTTCCCCAACCTAGCAAGGCAGGCCAATATTCAAGTCCAGGAAATACCAAAAATACCACAAATACAGAAAAATGCCACAAGAAGAGTAACCCAAGGCACATTGCCAGATTCACCAGGGTTGAAATGAAGGTAAAAATGCTAAGGACAGCCAGAGAGAAAATCAGGTTACCCACAAAGGGAAGCCCATCAGACTCACAGTGGATCTCCCAGAAGAAACCCTACAAGCCAGAAGAGAGTAGGGGCCAATATTCAACATCCTTAAAGAAAAGAACTTTCAACCTAGAATTTCATATCCAGCCAAACTAAGCTTCATAAGCAAAGGAGGAATAAAATCCTTTACGAACTAGCAATTGCTCAGAGATTTCATCACCACCAGGCCTGCCTTACAAGAGCTCCTGAAAGAAGCACTAAACATAGAAAGGAACAACCAGTACCAGCCACTCCAAAAACGTACCAAATGGTAAAAAGCATCAACACAATGAAGAAACTGAGTGAACTAATGGGCAAAACAACCAGCTAGCATCAAAATGACAAGATAAAATTCACACATAACAATATAAATCTTAAATGTAAATGGGCTAAATGCACCAATCAAAAGACACAGACTGGCAAATTGGATAAAAAGTCAAAAGCCATCAGAGTGCTGTACCTAGGAAACCCATCTCACGTGCAAGGATACACATAGGCTCAAAATAAAGGGATGAAAGAAGATTTACCAAGCAAATGGAGAGCAAAAAAAAGAAGGAATTGCAGTCCTAGTCTCTGATAAAATAGACTTTAAACCAAAAAAGATCAAAAGAGACAAAGAAGGGCATCACATAATGGTTAAAGGAGCAATGCAACCAGAATAGCTAATGATCCTAAATATATACACACCCAATACAGGAGCACTCAGATACATAAACAAGTTCTTAATGACCTACAAAGAGACTTAGACTCCCACACAATAATATGGGAGACTTTAATACTCCACTGTCAATATTTAGACAGACCAACAAGACAGAAAATGAACAAGGATATCCAGGACTTGAACTCAGATCTAGACCAAGCAAACTTAATAGACATTTAGAGAACTCTCTACCCCAAATCCACAGAATATACGTTCTTCACAGCACCACATCACACCTACTTTAAAACTGACCACATAATTGGAAGTAAATCACTTCTCAGCAAATGTAAAAGAATGGAAATCATAACAAACAGTCTCTCAGACCACAGTGCAATCAAATTAGAACTCAGGATTAAGAAACTAACTCGGAACCACACAACTTCATGGAAACTGAACGACTGGATCTTGAATGTAGACTGGATAAACAATGAAATGAAGGCAGAAATAAAGATGTTCTTCAAAATCAAAGAGAATGAAGACACAACGTGCCAGAATCTCTGGGACACATTTAAAGCGTGTCTAGAGGAAAATTTATTGCAATAAATGCCCACATGAGAAGCAAGGAAACCTCTAAAATCGACATCCTATCATCAACATCCTTTGAAATTTACGTGACATCAATCACCTAAAATTGAAAGAGCTAGAGGAGCATGATAAAAAAAACTCAAAAGCTAGCAGAAAATAAGAAATAACTAAAATCAGAGCAGAACTGAAGGAGATAGAGACACAAAAAAACCTTCAGAAAATTAATAAATCCAGGAGCTGTTTTTTTGAAAATATCAACAAAATAGACCATTAGCCAGATTAACGAAAAGAGAGAAGAAGCAAATAGATGCAATAAAAAATGATAAAGGGGATGTCACCACAGAGTCCACAGAAATACAAACCACCATCAGATATTACTACAAACAACTCTGTGCACATAAACCAGTAAATCTGGAAGAAATGGATAAATTCCTGGACACTTGCACCCTCCCAAGCCTAAAACAGGAAGAAGTTGAAACCCTCAATAGGCCAATAACAAGGGCTGAAGTTGAGACAGCAATTAATAGCTTACCAACCAAAAAAAGCCCAGGTCCACATGGGTTCATAGCTGAATTCTACCAGACCTGCAAAGAGGAGCTGGTATCACTCCTTCTGAAAACTATTCCAAACAAACCAAAAAGAGGGAATCCTTCCCATATTATTTTATGAGATCAACAGCGTCCTGATACCAAAACCTGGCAGAGACTCAACAAGAAAAGAAAACTTCAGGCCAATATCCATGATGAACACAGATGCAAAAATCTTCAATAAAATACTGGCAAACTGACTGCCAACAGTACATCAAAAAGCGAATCCACCAATATCAAGTAGGATTCATCCTGGGATGCAAGGCTGGTTCAACATATGCAAGTCTATAAACATAATCCACCACATAAACAGAACCAAAGACAAAAACCACATGATTATCTCAATTGATGCAGAGAAGGCCTTTGATAAAATTCAACAGTCCTTTATTCTAAAAACTCTCAATAAACTAGGTATCGACAGAACGTATCTCAAAATAATAAAAGCTATTTACAACAAACCCACAGGCAATATCATACTGAATTGGCAACAGTAGACTGTTAGTAAAGTTTTGAGGGAGACAAAACTTACACATGAATTTTTGACTGTACAGGGAGTTGGTTCCCCTAACCCCCACATCATTCAAGGGTCAAATATATTTGACTTTGTAACTCCTAATATAATGACAAGAATGTGTGAGAATACCTAATGTTTACCAATTCTCAAACTTAAAGACATACATTAAAGAATAAGTAACACTCCACTGAGTGAATGCAGGTTGAGTTCTAATTCTGCTCTTCCACAAATTGGTTGTATTTTCATTAGTAAATCACTAGCTCTTTCTGGGCTTTAGTTTTCGCATCTATAAAAGGAGAAAGTGAATCTAGTTATTAAAGCCTTCTTGCTTTTAAATAGGCTCTGGTTCTATGGCACCTGTATTAATCATCAAACAAATAGCTGTAGAGTTTTATATGACATTGACCAAAATAACTTCATTCAAAATTTCAAATATGTCTCCATTTTCTATTTCTGAAAAGCCACAACTGAAATTGAAACCTCAAGAATGCTCAACAGCAAATACTCACAAAGTCATCTGTGGCATCTTTGACAGCTGTCATAGTTATCACCAGGACCAAAGGCACAATGGTGGTAAACCAGGTCAAGGAGGAGATTTCTGGAATTAGCTAAAACAAACATTCCAAATAGTTTAGGACTTTTAAAGTTAAAAAATATACCTTCCAAATTTTGTCATTTAATTTTATAAAACTTAGCAGAAATTAATGGGATTATATGGACTTATTTGTACAAATGAAGAATGACTTTCAACAATTTAAGTGTTTGTATTTGGTTATGACACATAGAGTAGGAGTATTATTGAACTCATTTTCAAACTACCTAACCAAAAATTGAAGTTTTTATAGCAAGGGGAGAAGCTTCTTGAAATCTTTTACAGATGATCACCTTCTCTAATATGTTAAATGTCAACCATCTTTCTCAGCTTTTCATCTCAACTTTTAACAATTTTATCAACTCCTCTTTTTACCAATTCCCAAAGAGAGATTATTTGAACATCTGCCTAGCACCAGACACTGTGCCAGGTACTTTCCATTTATTACATCATTTAATCCTCAGAAAAGTTCATTGAGTTAGATTCTTACTAGCATTGTTTTTGTATGATCCCAGAAGGTTTGTATTCCATGTAAATAGTACTGTACCCCCAGTACACAACACAGAATACTACATTATAAATGGTGTCCAGGAGTCAGGAAATTTTGCAGACCTGGGTATCATGTCCCCATTTTATAAATGAAGTATCTAAGAGGTCATGTAACTGAGCCAGGATCACACTCTGCTAAAATTTGAAACTGGGTCTCTTAGACTTCAAGGACTATTCCATTGTGCCTATACCTCCAAAGCCACCCACATAAGAGAGCCATGGTGACAGTGGACATAAATGTCTTAGGTGGTTTTTAAACGGGATTCATTTTGGAGGTGCTTCACAGCCATCAAGCAGGAAAGGATGGAGTAGAGATGGTCAGTGGCTAAAGATCAGGCCCCATCAAAACAACTCTAAATCGATTTCATATAGCAGCTTTCACATAAGATTTTTATTAAAAAATTCAAAACCCTCTGATGTAGCAATAAAAATAATGACTTTGGTGTCAGAAAAAGCTAGATTGTAGTCCTAGCTCATCATCAACTCATGGTGAAAGCTTTACCACCTAACCTCTCTGGATCTAATTTCTTCATCAATAAAGAAAGGAGGTTAGACTGAACTATCCCCAAGTTCCCTTCTAAATATAAAATTCTATGAACAAGAGCCTTTGGCCACAAATAAGAAACCCATTAGAAAAATGAATTCAAAATTCTGGAATGATGTGAAGTGTTACTTGAAGAAACCAAAAACAATTTTATGGGGAGAGATGTGGGCAGAAATCTTAGATTCTAAGCTTTCTTCAATAAATAGTGAGGTATTTATTCATTATTTTTGTTTTCCTGATCAATATCCAGTTCTTCTCAAATATCCTCCTATTTCTTACGGAACTATCATATCCCCTGACTTTCAGGCCACATAATTTTAGGAAACTTAGTCCGTCCTGGATCCAGGGTTTGGCATATGATCTTGGTTAAGCCAATTACTGGATCAAACTCTTCAGCCACAGTGACAGGTTTAGGAATGAAGATATAACTCCAGTCAGAACTAATCCCAAGGCTTTTGCTAGAGAAACAGAAAAAGTCATTCATTCATTCATATTTCACATCCCCCCCCCACCCTCAGCTGAGTTGGAACTATGATGTTGTCAGTGCCACCAAGTAAAGAGGGCCTACCAGAGAGGCCAATGTGTTTTTAAAAAAACAAACAAACAAAACAGAGAAAGAGAAGCCACATCCTGATGAAATTGTTATTGCTCATGGATCCAATAATACTTGAGATACACATGAATGTCTTTTGCTTAAACTAATTTAGATTTCTGCCACTTAAAACATAAAGATTCTTAATACAAATAGATATTCAATTAAAGAAAAAACAGTACCCAAATCTATTAATCTAATCCACCTTCTTACATCTTAGCACATTCTCGACCTACCAGTTTGATCTGGTTAAAGTACTCTAACATAAACACTAGGTAAATAACTGGCTAACATGAACTATTTATGTATGTATACAGTATGTATGTGTACAGTATGTATGATTTATATCTTTTTCCTTCCCAACGTATCCATAAAAGCTAAAATTTCATTTAAGGCCAGATTTTAGTCAGATGGGAGAAAAAGCAAATGTTATTAATTACCAATTAACCATTCAAAACTGTAAAAGTAGTCACCCTACAGTGAAATAACACATAGCATCATCACTTACTTTATATATATTAAAAATGTGTCACTGTTTATAAATGAAAATGCAATTTGCCAAATTAAGCTCTGCAACCTACTCAGTCTTAGTCAGCAAAGACTCTTTGCCTCAGCTCTGGCAATCCCCACACTGTAGATGTGAGAGGGAGATAAAGAAAGGAGGGAAGCTATGAGCAGTAATTATTAGGCTCTGGTTTGGTTCAAATAAAGTGCAAGGCTGTGTTTTAAAATGACCTCAGTGTTTAAAATGATAAATGTACTACTTTTTACCCATTCCTACCTCTCCCACATTTGTGAAGAGAAACAGTAACAAGACTAAAAATCTGATAAAGGATGATTTTACCTAATCAGGAACATTTAGCTAAGTAAATTAAGTAAACTACTTTTAAAAATTATATGAATACTTTCAACAAACAGATAATAAAGAAATACAACCTAAATATTACCTGTAAAATCAGAAGGCAAAGAAAATAAGCATTTGCCACTCTTTGGAACTGTTCAAATAAATTAATTGGCAAGAAGGTGAGAATACTGTATTTCGACGTATGGATACGATTATCCTGAAAAAGAAATAGCATCGTGTTAGTTTGGGGCAAGGCATTGCTCATTATCAGAAACAGCTCTAAAACCAAAAAGCCTGAGCCAAAGTAGGAAAGATAAGCTGGTTATCTAGGAAATTTCAACTCTGTGTGGCTCAAGGCCTTCATTTTTCCCAAGATGACATGCTCCTGATAACAGATGAAACTACAGGTCTATGTCATAAAATCACCTGTGACTAAAAAATTTATCAAAAGTTCACCCCTGAGATTTTTGACTCGGGCATCCAACTATTTGGCAGTCATTGCTTGAGTACCTACAGTATACAGTAGGTACTGAGTTCATATTGGGGCCCACAAGGCAGGAGGGAACTTCAGAAATCATCTGGTCCACCTTCCCAATGCATGACTCATTTAGATAACTCTGTCAAGGGGCTCCTAGGTCTGTCTTGGAAAGTCTCCTGTGATGGGAAACTGATAGCCTCGCAAGGCAGCCTGTCCCCATTTCAGAATGGGAACTGCTAGAATGGCCCTTATTATAAGAAACCCAAATCTGCCTCCCTATAACTTTTTTTAAATTTTAATAACTATTTCTTTCTACTTTTATTTTAGATTCAGGGGCATATGTGCAGGATTATCACGTGAGAGAACTACATGTCACTGAGGTTTGTGTATGAAGGATCCTGTTACCGGGTAAAGAGCATATTAGAGTGAGTGAAGAGCTAGACATGAACAGGCGGGGGAGCTCCTGGGAAAGGAAACCTCTGGGAAGCTCACACCTGACAGGGACCACTCAAAATTTCCATATTAAAGCTATCTCTAACGCTTGTGTAGGCGGGTACTCAGTCATATGAGGATAGGAAAGAGGAGGTAGCTACACAGAAAGAAATATCCCGGCACGCCTCTTAAGACACCCCAATAATCACGCACTCTACAGTTAAAATGTCAGAATGTTGTTAGCTACATGCTAATAAGAAGGACAAAAGGGGCCAGGCGTGGTGGCCCATGCCTATAGTTCCAGCATTTTGGGAGACCGAGGCAGGTGGATCACCTGAGGTCAGGAGTTTGAAACCAGCCTCGCCAACATGGTGAAACCCCCTCTCTACTAAAAATACAAAAATTAGCCAGGTGTGGTGGTGCATGCCTATAATACTAGCTACTTGGGAGGCTGAGGCAGGAGAATCGTTTGAACTCAGGAGGTGGTCCCAGTGAGCCGGGATTGCACCACTGCACTCCAGCCAGGGCGAAGAGCAAGACTCCTAAAAAAAAAAAGGGAAAAAGACCACTGGCCAAAGGGGACATTCCCAAGAGAAACCTGGCACCACAAGTACAGATTAGGACAGGCAAGGAAATTCCAAAGAGATATATGCAGGCCCAATAGGTATAGATTTGGCCTCTGGACAACCTTCCTGGGGTGGCAGCAATGAGCAAGGACACCATCAGACAGAATTTGTATTGATCACCAGCCCACACATGCACATTAACCCACAGTAAAGGAGGGTCCCACAAGCCTAGACGAAGAGTTAAGGCAGGAGCGGGAAAAACTAGACAAAGCAGAAAGATGGAGACTTGAGACAGGGGCAGTAATTTGCAGAAAAGTCCAATTAACATGATAAAGCTCCCTGTGCAGAACCTTTGGAACTGTTTTCCCACAGGATCATCCCACTCCTCCTTTGGGGTATACCTATTTTTCCTACAATAAGCTCTTTACACTATATTTTTTTCAATAAAATTTTTTGCTATCTTTGTACTGTCTTTTGGTTGAAATCTTTCTTCCAAGTTAGAGAAGAACTGGGACATCGGCTCTCTCTGGTAACAAGCATAGTACCTGATAGGTAGTGTTTTAATCCTCACCCCCACTCTTCCACTCTCCTCACTCTAGAAGTCCCCAGTGTCTATTGCTGCCATCTTTATGTCCATGAGTACCCGTCGTTTAGCCCCCACTTATGAGAAGTCGCGGTCTTTGGTTTTGTGATCCTGTGTTAATTCACTTCAGATAATGACCTCCAGCTTCAACCATGCTGCTGCAAAGAACATGTTTCATTCTTTTTTATGCCTGTGTAGTATTCCATGGTGTATATATACCACATTTTCTTTATCCAGTCCACCACTGATGGGCATCTAGGTTGACTCCATGCCTTTGCTATTGTGAATAGTGCTGTAATGAATATACAAGTGCACGTGTCTTTATGCACATTTATGCAATTTATTTTCCATTGGGTGTATACCCAGAAAGGGATTGCTGGGTCAAATAGTAGTTCTGTTTTAGGTTCTTTGAGGAAATGCCACACTGTTTTCCACAATGGCTGAACTTATTTACAACCCTACCAACAGTGTATAAGCATTCCTTTTTCTCTGCAACGTCACCAACGTCTGTTTTAATAATGGCCATTCTGACTGGTGTGAGATGGTATCTCATTGTGGTTTTAATTTGCACTTCTTTAATAATTAGTGATGTTGAGCATTTTTTCATATATTTTTTGGACACATGGATGTCTTCTTTTAAGAAGTATCTTCTTGCCACATACCAAGTTCCATCCCTGGGGTTACCCAGGCCAAGCCTAAGGCCTTTCTATGTTGATAACCTTCAAATATTTGAGAACCACTCGTAGGACTCCCTCAAAATACTTATTCTGACTCAGATATTCCCAAACCTCTCAACCATTCTCCATGACTTATTTTATGGACATTTCTTCCTGGTCAGGCTCTACTGGATCCATCCCAACCTCTCTGCATCTCTCTTAAAACATGATGCTCAAAATCAAACACAACAGCAAATCTGGCTCAGCAAGTGTATGTATACTAAGGACTTTGATGTTTGTGTTCTATATTGTATTGACATGTCCAGAGATTTCATTGGTATTTTGGCAAATGTGTCTCACTATGTTTTCATAGTAGGTTCCGATCAACAAAAATTCCTAGATCATTTCTACACAAATCACTATTAAATCAGGTTTCCCTTCCTATACATTTACAGTTGGTTTTTAAAACATTGATCTTTCATAGTTCCTATTACACCAGCCTAATGAAAAAAAATTAATCTCAAATGTACTATCTAAAGCATTAAATATTCCTCCCAGCTTTGTGTCATGAGAAAATTTCAAACACATGCCTTTTATATATTCTTCCAAAGCAGTAGACAAAAATATGTATAAAAAAAAAAAAAAAAATTACAGGGCTAAATTCACCAAAACAATTTTTTAATTAAAATCATAAAGCTATGACAAACTACTAGAGATCACTCTACAGATTAATACTTTATTCAGGTATTATATAAAACATATTAAATATGTTTTCTTTAACCATTTGTAAAGCCATCTAACTATATTCTCTGAGGCTTAATTCTCTTATTCACAAAAACAACATGAGAAATTTGGGGTGACAGATATTACTGAAATTCAGAATCAACATGCCCAGAATAATACTTTTTAAATGAGGTTAGTTTGGGGTAACTCATTTTAGGTGTACCTACGCTGGCTCCTAGTCATCACTCCTAATTGTTTTTTAAAATCCAGTCATTTGTTAAATGACCATTTTTAACATTTGATATGGTTTGGCTGTGTCCCTACCAAATCTCTTCTTGAATTGTAGTTCCCATAATCCACACATGTCATAGGAGGGACCTGATGGGAGCTACCTGAATCATTAGGGTCATTACCCTGATGCTGCTATTCTCGTGATAGTGAGTGAGTTCTCATGAGATCTGATGGTTTTATAACAGGCTTTTCCCCCTTTTGCTCAGCACTTCTCCTTGCTGCCTCCATGTGAAGAAAGACATGTTTGCTTCCTCTTCCATCCCATCATCAAGCTTCCTTAGGCCTCCCTGGTCAGGCTGAAGTATGAATCAATTAAATCTATTTTCTTTATAAATTACTGAGTCTCAGGTATGTCCTTATTAGCAGCACAAAAACAGACTGATAAAACATTTGTCAGGAATCAAGGTGTCCAGTTTTGCGCTACAAGTTGTGGGAAAGTAAGAAGAGACGTCAAGAGGAGAATTTCCAACTTTGTTGGCCTGATGCGCAATATACTGAAAACTGTTCTGAAGGCTAATAATGACAGTATTGCAGTATGTTAACTACTCAAGAAGTTAACACACTGCAAAATAGGGTGTGGGTACTGTCAACCACATGTTTTCCTAAGAAAGGACTTGGAGAAAAGAATGCAGAAGATTAAAGCTAAGGAGAAAATACAGTTAACTAAAGGAGCTCGTATTCCTCATTCTGTTTTATATTTTCCTTCGAACTTAAAACTAAAATAGAGGTTAGCCTAGCATCTTGCCAAAAGGATATATACAATGTCTATAACCATCAAAACCACAGCAGGAATTATAAAGAAACTCTCCTACAAAACTGAGTTCCACATAGGTAAAGAGCCAATTCTGCGGGATATAAAGTAATAATGCCAAACAGAAACTATGACAATTTTCTCCTATTTGCTTAGCTTGACATATAGCAATGACTGTGTTTGTTCTACTCCTTCTGTTAAACTGAGTCACAGATGATGCAAACCCTCACAGTTTTGAATGGGAACAAAGAACAAGGGCTCCCCCTCCTGGAGAATAGCTGGTCTAGTCGTTTTTCTTTGTTTCTCAACCAAAAGCAAAACACCCTTCCATCTCCACTGCCCTGTTCTAGCATGTGAGTACTGTATGGGTTAGACCTTAAATCAGGCACATTAATATTTAGTCATTTCATAGGCTACGGGCTTACAGTCCAATCTGAGTACAATTCATTCCATAAGGCAGAGAAGATCTTCACCACTATCCTTCCAGAAGTACTTTCCCACCATGGATGACTAGAAACATCCCAATCCTCAGAAGAAAAGGAGGAGAATCCATGGAGCCTCTTTGGTGCTGATAAAAGCCAAACTAGAGGCCATGACATTAGCTTGTTAGTGAGGAGGAATGGTTAATGGATTCCATGATGAAGTAGGCTTGGGCTTACAGTCACAGGTGATGCCAAACAAGGGCAGGATCCCACATAGTGGGAAAAAGCCTCCCATAAATGACCGTGAGTAACCACCTGTCCCCTGCAGAAAATATGCTTCCAAGAAGGAGAAGGGCAAAGATGAGCTGAGGCCCATTATTCCTCCAAGATTGATCCATCAGGTAAATTACTTCATTTCACATGTGGCAGAGTAATGGTGTCGGGAGAGAAGTGTCACACCAGTAGAGAAATCTCCACCTGGAAGGCAACATCAGGTGTTTTGAGGATAAAGCATTGCTTCTCTAAAATATTTTAATGCAAAGGCCCTGAGGTGGGCAAAAAGTGGCACACTTGGGGATCTAGAAGAGGGCCTATGAGGCTGGACTACAGAGGTCAGCACAAACAGGCTGGATAGAGTAGTTCCTCAGAATACATACTAAGGATTTTAGTCCTTCTTATAAAGACTAAAAGGGACTATTATAAAGACTAATAAAGACTAAAATCATAAGTGAAGGGGGAATTACTGAAACGTCTTAAGCAAATAAATAACTTGCTGAGATTTTTATTTTAAAAGATTACCCTAGCTATGTGGAGAACAAATTGGGAAGTGACACAAGAATAGATAAGAAAAGAGCAATGAGGAGGTCTTTGAATTAATCCAGGTGAGAGATGATGGACAGCTTAGATCAGGATGGTGGCAGAAGGAGTGGTCATGAATAGTGATAATAACTGACATTTTAATCAAGCGTTTACTGTGTGTACTGTTCTAAGAGTTTTACATTTTATAGCTCATCTTAATCTTCACAACATCCTTAAGAAATAGGTACTATTATTTCCATTCTGTAGAAAGGAAATCCAAGATTCAGAGAGATAAAGTAACTTCCACAAGGTGACACAGTTTGTAAGTGGTGGTAGAACCAGGATTTGGATCCAGTATAGACTCCGGAACCCACCCTCTTCACCACTGTGCTGCCCAATTCCTTGCAAAGCAGGTATCTCTTCTGCTTTCAGAGTAATCTGCCCTTGCTCTCTCCTCCAGTCTGCATTTCAAGCCTGCTGCCACTTTCTTATCAAAAGAAATTCAGTATATTTACTTTTTTCTCTCTAGTCAAGCCCTTCAGGCACAGCCCTGGTTCTATTGCCTGATGTATGCTTACGGCTTCCTTTGATTTTCTTTCAGTTCCCCTCAAGAATGATTCTCTTGGCCCCTAACAAAGCTCAATGCAGACAAATAGTACACATAACCACTCCTTACATTAGCTTTCAACAGAAGCACAGTGGCCAAAGTCCTTTATATTTCCAGCATTTACTACTTGGTGACGGGGGGAAGGTGGTGAAGGTGGGGAATAAAGTAAAGAAAATGAAGTTAAAATGACAATTTTTTCAGAGATGGGCTACCAAATAAAATATGAATAAAGTGGGAAGTATTGCTTTTTTCTAAAGTTCCTCATTATGCATACAATGTAAGTCTACTGCTTAAGTAAACAAAGCAAATAGAAAATAGCAAACTCTGCTAAATTAGCAAACAGCATTTTGGGAGACTGCCTTAATTTTTCTACCAACAAAATGGAAATAATAACATTTCTCATATATTTATAGGACTATCATGGAAATGAGAGCATAGATGTAAAAGCATTTTTGCTGAATTGAAAGAATTATACAAATATAGGATTTTTGTGAGAGACCCCCAAATAATTCAACTGTATCAATAAATGCAATGTACTAGTAAGGATAACTTGCTATGCCACAGTAATAACTCCAAAACCTTCACGGCTTAACCCAACAAGAGTTTATTTCTTGCTCATGCTATTAGCCCAGCATGAGTCTGCTCATCATATACTCATAATGGACCATCCACCACCTCCAATGCTTTGAGGTATATTACCAGAGAAAAAAGAAGCTCTGAAGAGTCTCACCCTCATATGTAATGCTTCAACCCAATTTCTCACAACATATTGGCTGGAAGAGCCATCACGTGTCCAAAAGACAGAAAGCTAGAAACATTAATGGATATCACTAATGGCTACTGCAACCAATAATGAAAGCTAATCTATTATTTTCAGAGTATGAGACACATAAACTACCAAATATATCAAAAATCAACCTCAGCACTTTAAATTCAGTCCTGTTAATGGCATATGTAACACTCATTCAACTATTCCTCTCCCCATCAGCTAACAATGTGCCAAATTCCTTAGTCTCGTGAACGGGATAGATTCATCTCCCATCCATAATTCCAGGGTCAGATTAGCTTAAGCCAAGTACATTGCCCACCCTCCTAACTACATTATTGAATTCAGATACTGGCACAAGAACTGTATCAATTCTGAAATTTTCCGATAATGTAGGCTTTCTCTTTTCTATTGCAATCCAATCTGCAAACAAGTAACCCTAGAGATTACTAACAGCATCTTGGGGCCATGAGTGGGGAGGCTGCCAAGAACAAACTCCGTACTAAAAATGCAGGGCCAAGAAAAGCAGAGAAAGAAACTAGACCAAGCCTCTCCTGAGGCTAGCCCTGTCTCTGGACTTCTCAGTTATATGATCTGTTCATTCAACTCAAACTAAGTAAGTTTGAGTTGGTTTTTCTTTTACTATCAACCAACCAAACACATGCAAGATCATATAGCTTACTTCTATCTCTATGTTTGCCTTTAAAAAAAATGCATTTCAGAAGGCTTAAACCCAAATGAGATCAGTGGTTGTCCAGGGACACTGCCTACGTCTGTGAATCCCACAAGCCCCAGGAGCTTTTGTAATAAGTACCACAGTTTCAACACTATCAAATCATCATCCCACATCTGATGAGACATTTGTACATCATGACAACTATAAAAAGGAACATTCCGGAGCTTGAGGGGGAAACACCTAGCTTTTCTTGCCACAAGAGGAGGCAGATACAGTATTTTTATGGTACGATCCAGATTCCAGAGAGAAATAAAATCCTAATTAATAAGGGAGGGGGATTACCTCTAAACCATAAAATAAAAAACAAAAAGAGATTGTTTCCACAAACTATTTGCATAAAAGAGGAAGTGGCCAAAAGGCATTTATATCACTCAGAAAATACGTAAAACACCCACATTAATGCAAAGATGCCAAAAGAATGCATGTATGGGACCTGGAGATTAGACATCTGGTACCTCAATGATACCAGGCAGAACCCCTGGTAACTCCTCAGTATCAGCAGACTGTTGCCTGGGGCAGAGTCCACAGGTTTCCAGGATGGGCACAATGGAAAGATGACAACACTCCACTATGAACGCTGCTGAGAAAGCCTCAACCATAGAACAGGCTTTGCAGAAATCATGAATCAATATTGATTACACTCATCACTACCACCACAACCACCACCACCATCTTAACATTCTCCTGAGCCTGGGCTCCCAGACTTGAGCAGAAAACGAGTATGAGGAAGGAAAGAACAGAGGGCACATATCCCCCAACATTCATTCATTCATTCATTGATTCAACTAATTTTTGTTGAAGTCTTTCTGTGTGTCAGGCAATAACATTATTGAATCAGGGCTACAGACGTGAATAAGCAAAGTCCCTCCCCTCATGAGTAAGTTTGTATGTTAGTTATAGAAAGAGAGGCAGGAACAAGCAGACAATAAAATTGTAAACTTATAATACAATTTAAGGAAGTAATCATCAAATGCTATGACAAAAACAATGAAAAATAGAACAAGAGCACTTTGCCTGCCAACACTCCCTCAGGAAGCCTTCTTGCTTGATTTTCCAGGTTAATGCAACATCAAGATTATCCTACCTGGTGAGACCAGTGGGAATATGTGCCCCCTAGGGGGTGCTCAATTTCCTGGGTACCCAAAAGAATCCTCAGAATACATACTAAGGATTTTAGTCCTTATTATTCTCAGAAAAAAAAAAAAAGAACGTCACGTACATTTTAACTAAAAATGTTAACCTAATATCTAATTACTATCGACAATATATGTATATGTTTATGTGTCTATATACCTATAGCAAAGACAATTTAATGCATATATTATCTATAGTAAAAAAATATATGTATACACATGCATATGTGTATACACATGTGTGTGTGTATATATATATATATATATAAATATCTGTTGCAAAGACAATCACCTAAAGATTGTTTACATGTATATATGTAGATTTAATTTCTTTTTTTAAATTTTTTATAGAGCCAGGTTATGTTACCCAGGCTGATCTTGAACTCCTGGCCTCAAATCATCCTCCCACCTCAGCCTCCCAAAGCACTACAATTATAAGTATGAGCCATTACATTCAATCAGATATAATTTTCTTCTACAAGTGAGGAACATGCTCAAAAACTTTGAAAACTGTGGACTAAACACTGTTATGGACAAAGGAAATGAGTATGATTCATGTGTCACCAAGACTTGGGCACAGAATGGAGAACATATGACTTTCTATGTCATGGCTGGGTCATACAGTGACACCAGATAATGGTATTGCCTCCTTCCATTTCCAAGTGCTATGGTGAGCACTGTAAGTACATCATCTCAGGCAGTGCTTTAAAAATCCAATGAGCTGTGACTATTTCAGCACCATTTTACAGATGAGGAAACTGAGGTTTAAAACAGTTGTGAGGGTTGTCTATAAAAGCAAGTCTCATACAATCCTGTGTTCTCCCAAACTGTGTTTCATGAGAAACAAGTCAGAAACTAAGAATCTCTTGACTGCCTTTTGGCTAATGGACTTACTGGTGCTCAGCCAACATCCTTCACTCTGGTGAAGAACAGAACCTCTCTAAACTAAAGCACAGTGAAGGGCTCACATTAATTCAATCACCTGGAGCAGTCACTTCCAGTCCTTTGAATCTAGGGAGCGCATTGCTGGGCTTGTTTAGGGAGCTCATTTTCCATCTAGACCTTTGGATAGTGGCCAGGAAAGCTTTCAGGCCTCCATCTCCCCATAAAGCAAATCTGCCTGACACTGTCACAAACTTTGCTCTCTTTTCTACCCATCATCTTTAATTTAGTGTTCCAGTGTCTGAAACACCGTTCTAGAGCTAGTAAATGGCCTATGAGTAGTAATTTATCTACAAAGAACTAATTTTGGGTAATTACCAGGGGAGCAAATTAAATTTCCCTCTGAGATTAATTTAATCACACAAAATTTTTTTCTCTCCAGGGTGTTTAGACACATATAACATTTTAAGTAGTTGCGATAAAATGTTTGCTTTCTTTTTTGACATCTAAAAAATGACTGAAAATACAGATCAAAAGAGAGAAAGACCTAGTATATGCTTTCTTCAGAGAGATAAGAGGAAGGCATACAAAATAGAAAATTAAAGAAAGCAAAGATTGTATTTCAGCAGGACTTTCCTGAGGCATCCCTAATGATCTCTTTGCCTCCTTTCTCTGCTGGGCCAGAGCTCATCCATGCCTCCTTCTTTTAGATCTACTGGGGATCTAGGGAGTCAGCACTCAGCTTTAGCCCATGAATTCATCTCAGCCTGAGCTTTAGGGATCTTGTATAATCAAACTGGGCATTTCTTTGAGTTGAGATGGGGGCTGGCTTGTTCAAGCCTATTTCCTGAACTACAGAAGATTCTTTGGACAACTTAGTGCAGATGGACTGCTTTGTTTATTAGGTCTAAAAATTAGACCACGTTCGTGCTGTTGTGTAGTCTGGGAACTAGGCCAAATTTCAAGACCTCAGTGTTTACAACAGTAAGAAAGACACAATGGGAAAGTCCAGTTAACAAGGAAAGGCACCCATAAAGAATTTCCCAAAGGGCCAAAGAGTTATAATAGCACGCTACACAGTCTAATCCTCCATAAAACTCTACTTCCTATACTAGAGTTCTACATAAATAACACCACCGCCGGGCGCGGTGGCTCAAGCCTGTAATCCCAGCACTTTGGGAGGCTGAGGCGGGTGGATCACGAGGTCAAGAGATCGAGACCATCCTGGTCAACATGGTGAAACCCCATTTCTACTAAAAATACAAAAAATTAGCTGGGCATGGTGGTGCGTGCCTGTAATCCCAGCTACTCAGGAGGCTGAGGCAGGAGAATTGCCTGAACCCAGGAGGCGGAGGTTGCGGTGAGCCGAGATCACGCCATTGCACTCCAGCCTGGGTAACAAGAGTGAAACTCCATCTCAAAAAAATAAAAAAATAAAAAAAATAACACCACCTTAGAGGTGGCTAAGCAATTTTCTCCTGAACCCCTAAGGATCAGATGGAAAGTGCATGAAGTTGTGAGCACCCTCTGCCATGCCCAGAGGGTACTGGAGCAATTGGCACCCTGATCCTCTCATGAAGATGTTATCCCGCAATAATCCTAGCCTTTGCTTGTCACCAGCGCCTTCACAGCCAGGGTTGGAGAGTAATCTATATTCAGGTAAATGCACAACACTTGGCTTTGTGTTTTTTGTTTGTTGAGTTGCTTTTGTTTGGGAGAAGTGTCGAGAGAGAGAGAGAATAGAAGACTAGGAAATGCAGAAGGAAAATTCTGTACATGAGGCACGTAGGGGAGGTCAGGGGAAAGAAGAGTTTTAAAGCATATTCTATCATTAAAACACATCAATAATAATTTAGTAATTTATGAATAAAGTGTCAATCTTTAATTTTTGTGATTACATCATACACAATGGGTTTAATGAATTTTCACCAAATTTGAGGTTATACTTGAGATAGTCTGAGTTAAATAAAGACTACCATAAATTTGCTTTGGGGACTGACAATGGAGTCCCCTAATTACATACACAAAAGTAGGCATTTGTCTTCTGTAGGAGTCAACATAGAGATTCAACAAAAAGCCCATGTGGGTGCTGAACAGAGCAAGAGCTTCACAGTGAGAAGATGCACAGTGAGTCTCCAATCAAAACTCACTAGGCCAGATGCTCGAAGTCACTGAACTGATTTGCAACTGAGCCACTTCTTACAGGAACAATTCTAAGTATCAGGCTCCAGGTCAAATAACAGTGTGATTTAGTTTAATAGTTTAATAGTTAATGATCCACCAGAGCATCATTAGGAAGACCAGCTAGGAATCATCGTAAATGTACAAAACTACTGTGAAACAAAGCGGACCAGATCCTTTCCCTTTTTCCCTGAATTAATGAATGAATGAATGGCTCTGGCTGCAGCTCCTGAACGTCCTCCACCATTTCATTCTACTGCCTTCATAAACCTCTTCCCTAGTACATTCCTCATCCATATTCCTCTTCCTGACTCACTCCATCTGACATAAGGATTAGAAAACAAAGTTCATCCAGTCCTTTAGGCAAGTATGTCAGTTTTCAGGAGGAAGAAGCCAGAGATGTCAGAGGGTTTGGAGAAAGAAAATCAGGAGGCTTGTCAGAAGAATAGACGACCGTGCTCTGTATTTCTCCCTCTGAGGGTCACCAAGGATGCTATCAATGAGACAAGGAATTTGAAGGGCTGGAAGAGGAAAAACCTAGGGGTCTGTGGCCTGAGCCCTTTTTTAGAAACTCGTTTTCCCCAAAAGGTTAATGTTTCTTTTTATAAATTCGAAATGTATCAAGCCTGCTTTAGATACTCTCTTCCCACAATTGTCATTTCCAGTACTGTAAAATGAGTTGCCCATACTCTCAGTAAGGAAAGTGAAGCCCAGAAAGGCTAAAAGGCACTTGCATCGGCCTAGCCAGAGCCATGGCCCACAGCATCCCCTGGATTTCTAGGAATTTTTCTGATTCCAGAACTAAAGAAAAGCGGACACTAGGAAGGCAGGAAGGCAAGAAGGCAGGAAGGCAGGAAGGTAAGGCAGACATACTATACTGAAAAAAAACTACTTATGTGACAAGACAATCACCTTAAGCCTTAAACTTAATACACACAGGTTAAGAAGAAAGATCTTCCTCACAAACCTGGTTTCAGGAAAGCTTCAAGAACTTCTTGAAGACATTTTTCCCAAAAAGTCTACTCATATTTACCACAATGAAACAGCAATCCAGTTAAATAATACTTAAGCACAATTTTCCCAGGAGATAGAATATTTAGGAAAAAGTGAGAGCTCAGAGTCCTGAACCTGAAAAGTGACTACATATTTTACCAACTAAGCGACTTTTCTCTTAATTCCTCCAATCCTTCATCTCCCACATGTAAATTTACATAGGAATATCTACCATGCAAAGCTGTTGTAAAGATTAAATAATACATGTAAAGTGCTTAGCACTGTGCTCAATAATTAAATACTTTCCCTACACCTCCACCACCTCTTTGCTTTTACCAAAATCCTCCAAGCATTACTAACCAAACTAAGAAGAAACAATCAGTTCAGAACTTCTGAAACACAAATATGTATATGAATCATTTTGGGTTTTATAAAAATGCAGTGACAAACCTGTAATTTTGTGGTGGGGCCTGAGAGTCTGCATTTCTAATAAGCTCCAGGTAAGGCCAATGATGCCGGTCTGTCTGTGGACCACACTTCAAGAAGCAGAGTATTAAAGAGCTCTAAGAGTTTTGAAAGGCACAAATTGCTGCAGTATAGGAAAGGTTACATGCAGCTTTTTTCAAAAGCTGATGTAAGTTAAATTAGTACAAATCCAAGGGAGTCCCTTTTGCGCACTAAAGACCGTGAACCTTAGGTGGTACTGCATTCCCCCCAACAGGCCGTGGAGTTGAATCGATGTCACAGATGAAACACTGAAATGCCTTACTCTGGAACTTAGGCTAGAAGTAAAAGGTGTCCTTTTGACTCAGGTGAAGATACTTTTCTGGACTTCTTTTTCAATCCTTTAAGAAAAGTATATTGGATGAAAAGAAAAAATCAGTGAAAAATCGGATTTTTTTTTTTCAGCACTTTCAGTTTAAGCTCTGGCAAAAAAAAAAAGATCAGATCAAGCATCAAGCTGGAAAACAAAGGAACCATGGAAGAAATTCCACAGGTATCTGGAAGCAAGGAGGAGCACAGCAGACTGAGGAGAAGGAATAGGGATCAAAGAAATTCTTATTTTTAAAAAATGTACATTTCAAAATACACAGGCATCATTTGCACAGGCAATAGCATATAGGTTCTGAATGGTTTTAGGAATTTAATAATAACTGTTGATAAAACATAAATGCAGAACTATTCTAATGTCAAAATATCTTAAATATTGATTTTAAGTAGATATAAAATTCACATTTGAATTAAAGAAACAAAAAAAATTAACTGTTTTTTATATTTAAAGCATTCAATTCCAGTATACTCTGGAAGTACTTTTCAATTAGCTCACCATTTTCTTCTATCAGTTTAGGTTCAGATCTACTTAAAGGTGACTGGCACTTGGCTTTCTGAGGTACCAAATCATTCTCCAAATCCAAACAGAGATTCAAATTACAGTGCAAATTGGGAAGTTTTCAAACCGAGTCAGGTCATTTTTACACTATATAAATAAAACATGGTATTTTACCATTCTTTTATTCTCTCTGAAAGACATATATTACCAGTACAAACGACTGTAATAAAAGAAATGCATTTATCTCTTCCTAGAAAATTATCTTCCTTACCCAGATACAGTGAAAATGTTTATTATAATTTAACACCATTCATTTTCATACTTAACTTTGTAATGTCTTATACTCTTATTTCATTTATGCATGTGAAATAATCTCAAAATTCCTACGGTTCTTGAAGGGCTGAGACCTTATACATTTTAAGTGTCTAGAGCACTTAACAAAGTGATACACAAGAATTACTCAATACCTGAGATACAGTTTGGTTGTGTCCCCACCCAAGTCTCATACTGAAATGTAATCTCCAGTGTTAGAGGTGGGGCCTAGCAGGAGGTGATTGGATCATGACAGCAGTTTCTCAAGGATGGCTTAGCACCATCCCCCTTGGTACTGTCCTTACAACAGTGAGTGAGTCCCAGTGAGATCTGGTCATTTAAAAGTGTGTCACCTTCCCACTCCCACTCTTGCTCCTGCTTTCACCATGTGATGTGCCTGTTCCCCCTTCATCTTCCATCATGACTGGAAGCTTCCTCAGGCCTCCCTAGAAGCAGATGCCACTATGCCTCCTATACAGGCTGCAGAACCCAGTCAATTAATCCTCTTTTCTTATAAATTACCCAGTCTCAGGTACTTCTTTATGGCAATGCAATAACAGCCTAATACAATAGGGCTAATGAACGCAACTGGAAAAAATACAAAATGATACAGGAGAGGAAAACAATTCCACTCAGGAGAAAATAACATGAGCTAATATAATTTTTCATAATTAATGACCCATGACAATAATTTTCAGTATATAACCTAAAGAAGTACTTTTGCCAAAGAAAGATAGGCACTAGCATACAGATTTTTCGCATTATTTAGCACAACAACATGCATTTTATTCATTTTCTCATATCAGAGTGCAAGGGAGAAAAAAATCAAATATCCCTTTAGCTCATTTTCTCATCTAGAAAAGTCTGAATAATGCTTTCTCTGCAAAGCATTATAAAGAAGTTCAGCTCATTTGTGCTTCTAACCTCGTAAAAGTCTTTCTTAGGACAATGGCTTTTTTGTGGTATTGGGTCTACAAGACTCTTTGAAATATCAAACATGGAACTAAGTGGTTTGCAAGAATTGTAGGAACATGACTTGGGGAGGAATCTTCAAAGTTCAATTATTCATTCTGTCCTTCTCCTTCCATACACATAAGAAGTCATCTAAATCAGCACTATAATAGATAAGTTTTTTAAAAAGCCTTTCTGCTTATAAAAACAGAGAGCAATATTACTAAATAATTAGACAAAAATTGGGCTGCCAGCACCAACAGTTCATTATAGAAATTGGAACAAGTAAACAAGACATAATGATTAATGGCCCACCAGCAACCTACAGGGACGTCTCTAGTGATAAGATGCATGTTCTTAACTGTGTTGTGCTCAGTATTTTTATTACTAACTTGGATCAGTGATTAATTTGAGTTGCCCATTGGAACACTAGGGGAGCTTTAAAAAAAAAAATGCCTGGACTCCACTCCCAAAGCTTCTGATTTAATTGGCCCATTTGTTTAAATATCAATGACAATGCAGACAGACGTTAAGTCCACAAAGACAAAAAAATAAAAGGAATAGTTTAATGACAGAGTAAGTGCCTATTATGTGCCAACAAGCCTTATGACAAGCAAGATATGGAGATAAATGTGACATAGTCCTTATTATTAACAATAAAAATAAAATTAATATGAGATTAATAGACTCAACAGTCACTGAAAAGATAGTGCAGTCTTAGACTCCATTAATAATCTTTCTGTACTTCAAAATGGTCAAATAAATTCTAGAATACTGTGACTTTGGAGCAACCCACTTGAAGAAGTTATGGAAAAGCTGAGGCTCACTGAAAAGAAAAGGAATAGCAGGTGATTTTCCTGGAGATGGGTTTATTCAATGAATTCATGATTGATATTTTAAACACAAATATCAGAAGTGTTATTACATAAAACAGAAGACATGTTTGCTCTGCTTTGGCCTCTGAAGAAAAGCTAAAACAATTGAGAATAAATCAAGAGAATATCAATTTGGCTCAATTGACGAAAAAATTGCCAAATGATTAAAACTACCAAAATATGGAAAAGGCTGTTTGGGGAGGTAATGAGGTCCTCTCTTCTAGAGGGATATAAGCACAAAAGGATGTGTAGTTGGTTAGAATTCTGTATATAGAGAAATAAATGGACAAGTTTTAAAGGATAATTCCAAACTGAGATTCCACAGTTTATTACTTAAGCTAATTTCCTTGCAGTACCTAAGAAATCAAGTTTTCCTTTTGTATAAAAAAAGCCCTTCTTCCCTAAACTTTCAGACAATTGTTATAGGATGATGTCACCATCTACAACATACCTAGATGACACCTGACCAGCCACATCTGTAATAATATGGTCCTGATTCACAGGATTGACAACCAAAAAGTATACATAAAACCCGCAATCAGCGCTGCTAAAGACACCAAGCCAAGGGTATCAGGAGCTAGAGATTTAGGTCACCAATCTCACCATGTGACTCTGATTGCTCTCCTCTGCTTAATTCCTCTGAGAACAGTCTCTCATTATTCAAGCAAGAACATTCTTACAAAACTGTATACACTTCCTCACAACTACAACCTTAACCCTGTGCACACACTTATGCAACAGACATGGATTTATTCACATGCATATAACCCAAGACTTGGATCATTTTTAAAGTATTATAGTGCCTTCAAGTTTAACTTCAACACCTAAGCAGCTTGCTTTTGTACTAAACCTGCATATTGTATACTTGAAATATTAGTCCTTTCTCATGCTACTATAACAAAATACCTGAGACTGGTAATTTATAATGGCAAGACGTTTAATGGGCTTATCGTTCTGCAGGCTGTACAGGAAGCACAGGGGCTTCTGCTTCTGGGGAAGCCTCAAGAAATGTGGAATCATGGTAGAAGGCAAAGGGGAAGCAGACACATCTTACATGGTCGAAGCAGGAGCAAAAGAGAGAAGAAGGAGGTGCTGCACACTTTTAAACAACCAGATCTCAGGATAACTTACTCTCACTGTCATGAGGACAGCACTGAGGAAATGGTGCTAACCCACTCACGAGAACTTTATCCTCATAATCCAGTCACCTTCTACCAGGCCTCATCTCCAACACTGGGGATTATGATTAGACATGAGATTTGATGGCAACACAGATCCAAATCATATCGCTTGATAATTGCTATGACAGTAGATTTTAAGTGTTCCCATTCCCCCAAAAAATGGTAATTTATGTGAGACAAGGCATATGTTAATTAGCTCAATTTAGCCATCTTGTAACATATACATATTTTAAAACATCATGTTATGTACCATAAGTATATACAATTTTTATTTGTCAAAGAACAGAAACTACATAGAAAGTCAGGTATAAAATGTGACAGTAATCTGGGCACTGGTTTCATAATAGTGGACATGAATTTAAGACTACCTTTTTACATAAATGATTTGATCTTTCAACAACAAAATATAAAAGATTATTGTTATAATCTTTTAGCAATTTGATTCCCAGAACCAGAGCATTTGGTCCAGTAAAGAAGATTACAAAACAAGATAAAAACCACTTTGAGACCGTTGGGGTTCGTGGTTTTTCCGTTAAACTCTCAGTTGTTACTGAACTTGCCCAATTTCATCCACACAGTTGATTTATGGATTATTCTCATGAAGTATTTGCCAACAAAGGAAACTGCATTTATAGTTCTTTCTTCACAAATAACTTGCCCTTCTTTCTATGTCATCTTTTCATTTCTCAATCTTAAATTTATTGCATTATAGCCAAGCTATAATAGAGCAAAATTCTTTCATCAAACACTGCTAATTTTAACTCTTATAATTCCAATTACATATTGCTTGCATACTTTTCAGTTTTGTACCATTGCAGTGAAGAAAGTAGAAGTAAAAATAAATCTGTATTTTTTTTTTACTAAAACATTACTTCTCAAAGCAGATGGAATGGGAAATAGTTTATGAGGATGCTTGAAATTATCTCAAGCCTGGGACAGGTAAATAACAAATACCTCAGAGAGCTTAAGTAGACTCTTTAATTACCTTAATGTGCCATTTTAGAATATTTAGGAATAGAAATTCGGAGGCTAGAAAACAAAAAGATTAAAACAGGCAAACTAAATTGGAGAAACAAGAAGTCAGACAAATGCTTAGCTAAAGAATAACACTACTTAAACAAACCAGATGTCAAGAAGATTAAAAAATATTTATGCTTTTATACTCTTCAATCCAGAAAGAAAATGAATTTGAGAGATGTCCAAAAAATATCTTTTCTTCTACAAATATTTATAAAGAAAAAATTAAAACCTCTGCCGTGTCAAACTTAGAATAACATACACAGATATGAACAGCACACAAAACAGAAGCCGTTTTTAATGTTTGCTAAAAGCCACTGTTACTATGGTGATGCCCCAATACAAAAAAGCAACAACAACGAAAAACCCATAACAAACACAAGTTACTGGTGTTTTCCATGACTAATTCCAACTTGTCACATTGCTTGTCATCAACTATACTCTTCAGCTGGTGCATGAATTTCCCTGGTCATCAGGACTATAGGTGAGATTCTATGTCATGTAGGCAGTACAACTATGCTGCTCAAGAAGAAAAGATAGAGAAACCCAAATGTCCCATCAGTCTGGGGATGTGTTTCAACATGGTGACATCCCTAGAGTCTCCCAAATAAAATATCTGTAGAGTTTTACCCTTCCATGGATTTTAAATACATACCTAAAAAGCCAAAATATGTGAGAGATTGATTTTAAAATGGCTGACCAAATTTCAGTAAGCCTGAAGGCTTTTATGCTGTTTCTCTCCTTTTTATTGCAAGCTAATAATCGAATTAATTCAACCTCACTCCCTCTTTCTTTTTTTTACAGTTTGTGGGGTTTTTTTCTTCCCTCTGACTTTCAAGCCTCAACGTTCTTAAAAAATTAAAACTGCTTTCTTGAGGTCCTCCAGGTACTTCCTTCTATTAAAGATGCTTTCCCTTAGTTCTTAATCTCATGGGCACCTACCATTAGACCTGTTCACCATTCCCTCTTTCCTGAGACCATTCCCTTCCTTAACACTTTCCTCCACCATCCTCTCTTCATTCATCTCAATCCTTCTTTCCTCCACTTCTTCAGTTCTCTCCCTCCCACTCTCCAACAAACTGAGCTTCCCCATACCTCACACTCAACACGTTCCGTCACTGCTTAATGAGTAGTCTCACTTCTCTCCTAACTTTAAGCATCTCCTTCCAGCTGATATTCTTAAATCTACAGCTCTCACCACATCCAACTTCTGTTCCCTATTAACCTGGCCATTTCTACTTGGGTATCTGGCCTATTTTATCTGGAGGGCAAATAAAACCCCTTTTCACTTTGTGACTACCCAGCTCCTGACAGCCACTTACTTCATATTTAAACTCTTTTTTTTAAATAGTCTGGTCTCACCTACCCAAGCCATATTTCCTCATGACACACTCTCACTTTCTTAGCCTATAGTCTAAGGTCCAACTACAGGCTTTTGCTCCTGCCTCTCCTTGCTAACACTGGTGGTACAAATAAACAAACAAGGCATGAATCACTTCCCATTCCCTCTGGCAAAACTTCCTCAAATATTTTTTTGTACTTTGAGCTCTCCTTTCCCTAGCATTTACAGGCCACATCACAAAATTAGAATTTTGCAGCATCTTTTCATTCTTACCTATTATTAGGTTGATTCTACTGTGCTGGGCTTCTCTTCCCGAGTAGATTATATTTGCTCCTCGAAGGTAGAAAGCAAAATTTGTACCCACTTTCTTAATAGCTCCAGTAGCACTCAACAAACTGCTAGTTTAAGCAGGCAGGTCCTTGTAAGGTCCTTGTAGCATGTACTTTGGGGTCCACCTAAACATATTCTTCCTATACTAGCTTCTTCATATATTGTTATCCCTTTGACTTTTCTATGCTTTTTGTACATTACCTCAAATACTCTTTGGAAAGTAAATAAGGAAAAGGCAACAAACATACATGTTGCTAGGTATAGAGCAGGTATGTTGTGAATATTAAATTTTTTAAATGATTTTTATTTCTATAAAAGAAAAGGGGACAATTAATTGTCTATGCACCCCACACACAGGAACATGAAATTTGCCTGTTAAGCTATTCTTTTCTCAGAGAAACACAGATACATCATTATTATGTGGGCCTAAAGAGGTCCAGTGACCATCTCAGCTCACACACTCAGAATGATGGTGAACCATATTTTTCTACTCTACTCTCAACCACTTAGATTCTGAGTTAAAAGGAAAGCGAAGTTTCCTGACTATGGAAATGTACAGTCTTGTTTTAATGGGTGGGAGGGAAATAAAAGGAGTTCATGTTGCAGGGAGCTTAGTGGTGTGATTGTAGCACTGACTGCTGAGAGTTGGAGGCACTCAACCATATTGTTGCACTGAATGAACACTTTGGAAAATCCAAATGGGCATTGTTTTACCAACCACAAAAATCACAAGAATAGCAATAGATTTCATCCAATAACCATAATGTCAACAAGGCATTTTCAGATTCTAGGAATAAATTACACAATTAGAATAATAATTTTTGGGTGGGAGTCTTTCTAAGCATGTAAAACTATTGGTTAAGCCTTCACCAATTTACATAATCCCATGTACTTCCTATATGGGATCAATAATTCCCCTCAGGAAAAAAATCCTTTAAAAACTGCCCATCTACCTTTGTGCATTAAATATATTCAGATAGGCCAGGCACAGTGGCTCATGCCTATAATCCCAGCACTTTGGGAGACCGAGGCAGGCAGATCATGAGGTCAAGAGATTGAGACCATCCTGGCCAACATGGTGAAACCCCATCTCTACTAAAAATACAAAAATTAGCTGTATGTGTTGGCAGACGTCTGTAGTCCCAGCTACTAGGGAGGCTGAGGCAGGAGAATCGCTTGAACCCAGGAGGTGGAGGTTGCCGTGAGCCAAGATTGTGCCACTGCACTCCAGCCTGCAACAGAGCGAGACTAAGTCTCAAATATATATATTCAGATAAAATTTATTAAGTGTTTTGTTTTACTGAATTTTCTGAGTTTGAGACAGGATAAGTTTCTCATCACTCAAATGAGTTCATCTCCCTTCTCAAACTCTGTTAAAGTTCAAGAGAAGTGAATGGGGATAGATCATGCCTGGGCCTATGTGAAAGAAAGTGAGAGAATAAGAACCAGTGGGAAGCAGTGCTTTCCATCATCATTTTTTTAAACTCTTAAGCAAAATCAGAAAATAGCTATAATTAAGCTAACACTTTCTAACATCTTTTAACATTAATACATTTTAATACAATTCAACTGTTTTCACCACTTCTACCATTCACTCTGAAATCCTTTTAACAGAAATGAGTCTGGCTGTTTGGCTCACTGACAATTTTTTTTTTAACCATTATTAACATTAACATGTTTTAATACAACTGTTTTCATTACTTCTATTATTCATTCCTATTATTAACCAAGAAAACATTGAACTCCCTTCTAATGAGAATAATAATTTTAGCACTTGGCTCACTCTCCCTCCACTCTTCAATCTCATTTTGTTTTACACATTTTGGCAGTCTAAATCCCTATTGCAATTTTGTTTTTACCTTCCAGTTCTCACAGTACCATGTCTAATTTACCAATTAATTTGACTTAGAATCATTAAACTTATCTTTTATGTTCTAAACGCTTTATCTCTCAAAAGTGCTTTTAATCACTTTTAAGCCTGTGCTATGTCCTGTAATGTGATTTGCAGCTTTAGAGTTTGTTGATAAATGAAGGTTCTCAAACTGCTGAAGTATCTTCAGCCAGCCTTCCAGGAAAAAAGTTTGCTTGGCCAGGTTTAATGTTTCTGTAAATCGCACAATTTATCTGAGCTATCTGTAAATTTTTCTCCCAAATTCTTACCTACAAAAGCCCAGGGTAATATTTAAGGCCATTCTTAGCCTCATGTTGTAAAATTGTGTTTCTTTATCTACTTTTGTCTTTAGAGTATATTTACCAGTGGTTATGTGAGGGAAGGGGAAGGGATTGGGGTTTGTTTTGTTGTTTGGTTGGTTGATTGGTTTTTTGTTTTGTATGTTTTTTTTTTTTTCTTTTGGTCTGTTTTCCAAGATTGGTCAAAAGAGCTACATGACATCACAAGAAAAACACAGGTTTTAGAATGTGGCCAATCTGCATTAAAATTCCAGTTTTGCTGCCTCTTAGTTGCATGACTTAGACAGCTTACTAATTGGAGCCCCATCTTCATCTCAGTGGGTTTTGTGGAAGATTGAAATATGTTCAAAGCATCTGGTCCACAGTTAAGTTTAAGCTGTATGGATGTAAGCTATTATCTGTGTGACCCTGAGCATGTAACTTAAGTGAGATCTCTATGGCTTAATGTTTTAATATACTAAAAAAAGATACTAAGTAAGAAATAACAGTATTTCATGGACTAGTTACAAGATTAAATATGTTTCATATAATAGAGTGCTTAAAACCATGCCTTTCATATAGTGAGCCTGACCTGTTTTAAGCTATTATTATCACTAACTTTATTATGACTATCACAATTAAGTAGGTCTCTGTCAATATCCATGCTGAGATTGTAAGAAAAATTCCAAAACTCATCAAATGCTCTCACAGAGTAGGTAGTCAATAACCTTCTCACTTAATGACTGTCATTTCAACATGGCTTATCTGGGAAGGTGGCCTCTGCTACCACAATCATTTACACTGTTAGTCCTCGTTTTGGTGCATTGCTTTCTCTGCATATTAGATCATCTGCATAATTTATCAACAACTTTCACACCTTTAGTATCACAGATTTGCTCATTTGTTGGCATATTATCTGCCACAAAATGTTTACAAGTTTATATAACTATTCAATATCTGAAATTTTACATTTATCAATTTATAATTGATAAGTTATAAATTATCGATTTTATAATTTTATGATTACTATTACTGATATACTTTATCCACTGCTTTATGGGGAATCTAAAATTTATTATGAGTACTTGCCCACAGCCTTGTCAGATATAAGAGAAAAATCCACATAAAAAGCATAGCACAGGATCTGGTACACAATAAGTATGTAATAAATTCAGCTAGCCTTATTATCAAATATGTTACATAAATTGTGTAATTTAATCCTTTAGTTAATAATCCTATGAGAAAAATTCCCCCATTCCATAGATGAAACAACTGATGCTCAGAGAAATAAGTACATTGAGATCCCATGAGTACAATGAGAGAGAAAGGATTCAACCTATGTTAGATCTTATCCTAAAATACTTTTTCCACTACATTTGAGGGAATTTCATTTCTCCTTTCATCTTTTACATAATCGGTTTTGGTTTATCCCCATCTTCTTTTCAGCTTTTTTGGTGAAGACATTACTTCTTCAATTATTATGAGCATTCTCCCTGGGATATGTTGAAGCCTCTCAAAATTCATTTCCATTTGGAGTGATACTCTTGAAGGCTGGGGAAGACCAAGCAGAAGACCCCAGGATGTTGTTTTTCTTAAAAGGATATTCTATTTATGGCTTTAAAAAATAAGGCTTAAAATCAGATAGGCATAGGTTCAAATGCCAGTTATACTTAGACTGGCTTATAGGGCTGTTGTATTTTACTCCTTACAGTAACTCTATGAAATAGGTACTTTGATTATCCCCAACATGCAGCAGAATAGACTGGGGCTGAGAGAGGCTCGACAGCTCACTGTGAGGTCAGTAATCCTTTTGGGTGTTCCAGAATCAAGGAAACATCAGCCAGGTGTAGTGGGAGGTCCTGTGCTCCTTCTAGGAGCATGGCAGCTGCTCATTCCCTCTGAACCACAATGGAAGTCCTTTGATCTGGGATATCTGTGCCCCTCTCTGCTCTGTAGCTTTTCTTTCTCAACTTTTGCTATCATTCTTGGTTTTGTCAACCCATAGATTTTGTTCTTATCTTGGTATGTTTTAACTCAGAGATGCAGCTGCCTTGTTCAATCTCCTGTGGCCACAGGATACTCTTCTACTGCCTTGTCATTATTAGGAAACCCGACAGAAAAGAGCCACAGCCAAACGCGTGTGCTTTTGTTCAATATCATGAAAGCTCAACAGAAAAATCACCTCTATATCATTAGCATATTATGACTTTTAAAGGAAAGAAAGATCTGAAGCAATCACAGCAAATTATTAACATCTATTCAATATGGGTGGTAGGCACATGATGTTATTCCCCATACTTCTCTGTGAGTCTGCAATATTCCATAATTAAGAAAAAATAACTGTAAATTGAAAAGAGCATACCATTTTACAACGCACAAACAAAATAAGGCTTTCCTTATAGAGTTATTACTCACAGAAGGAAAATACTTGTTATACATTGGAAAACAAGTAAATGCAGCCAAGTACTTAAATGCATAATTACCCCATAGCAGATTAGTTATTGCTGGGGGTTTCTCTCAAGATCTTAAATATAAATGTATCTAGTTTTCTGATTTGGGACTTGATGGTCAAGGCTTTCAGAGGTCATTCTCTACAGTTAAAGGACTGGCTATAGGATGGATGGAAGGGCATGGGGCCATGTCTGGTGTTCACCAGGAGGGCTGAATGACCATATGTCAGGAGGCCATATAGAGTGATATTTGTCACCTTAGGGAATTATAGCCCCTCCCTCCCCCAGGCTAAGAAGCATATTTATTAGCCTCCTGAGAGGGATTTCTTGTCTCAAGAGTGACTTACTTTAACAAAGCTTACAAGACTGATAAATAAAATCAGAGTGTCAGTATATTGTTCTACAATGAACAATCTGTCATAGAGATGGCATACTGAATTCCTATATGGAAACCTACATTGAAAATCAAATTATATCCACAAGTTTGCATGACTAGCTCAGCATGAGAAAAAAGAAACTGTTAGCTACCTCTCCTAAATATCAAGCTATAATAGCCCAAAGCATTCATCTCCATATGGGAAAGATCTGCCAGTAGGAACAAAACACAAAAAACCTCCATGGACCAAAACTCTCCTATAGCTAATGCCTAATGGACACTGCCAAATTTTGCCCCTGAGACTCTCATATTTCTATGCTTTAATAGCCATCACACCCTTCTTTGAATTGAGACTTTCTTTCATTAAATGTGCTGGTAAACTCAATCACATAACAGGTCTTATAGGCCACGTGTCACCAACTGTCTATCTTACAGCTTATGAAAGATTCTAGGTAGTAACTTAGATTGAGTCACAGAAGAATAAGGTCTTTATAAAGGCCCATGATGTATTCATGAAGTTGTTTACCACTGTAGCCTAAGACACTGCCAGTCACTTAGTAGACATTCAGTAAACATTCCTTATGTCAATGAAGAAAATTCTCACTTAAAAAAAATTGTTCAGTACAAGCTTAAAGCCCACACATGTAATCATTCTGTAAATACAATCATTCAGGACCTGGGAACCTTATCCTATGTATATTCTTACAAATTCAGCCTGAGTTGCTTAGAGAAAACACCTCAAATGCCATTCATCAACCACTAGCTAACGTCACTACATCCATGACCAAGTACTACAAAAAAGGTTTCTTTTCCTATTATTCCCATGTATACTACTAACCAAATGGGTACCCAAATGATCTAAACATCAATTCTTGAGAAAGAAGAGATTTTATCATCTTCCCATGACAATAAGCATACCAACTACTCTTTGTGGGAGAGAAGTAAGTTTGTAAACATTGCTAAGAACTGTATTTATGGAAACATATGGCACCTTGCTATTAAAATGGGCCAACAAAGAAAGTTTTTGATGAAGTCATAAAGTTCTAGAAGACATGCATTCCACTGTCCTTAGGTAAGACCTACCCCAATATGTACATATTATGTGTGTTTTACTCACCGCATACTGGAACTTTTCATTATATTCACGGTCATTGGCTTTCACTCTCCGTTCCACTTCTAAAGAGAGAGAAATCAGGTATGAAATTAAATTGTAGGCCCACAAAAACATATAACTAATTAAAACAACATCACTTAGGTTGCTTTGTTGTCAAGGTTGCAAGAATTCTTTCCTTTCAAATTTGAAGGGCATTGGCTTTTGCCAGTGTACATGTTGGAACATGTGTTGGAAAGTCCCAAAATGGAAAGCTACAGTCTTTTTCATCGCCCTTCTAATGCCAACCATAAAGCAAAACATTATGTGTCTCCAATTTCTATGTCCCTTTAGCTCTGCAAAGACCCTTTCTCTTAACTTCAAGTGGTTCCTAAGAAAAGGAGCTGACAAAGTCAAATGCATCCTGGAAAAGAATGTTTTCTGGGGTTTTTTGCTACAAAGTCACAAAATACAACATAGCCAAATAAAACCATACAGAAGTGGCCAGTGAGGTCGCTGACCTTATGGTCATAGAACCAAAGGCGATATTTATAAGCAGCCAGGCATATTAAGAGGAATGACACATAATCAGGAGACTAAGACCTGCCCTTAGCTGGAATTGACCAAAGAATAAAATCTCTTCTGAAAGTAAATGCAAACACCAGTACAAATAACAATATAAGAAGGACAATAAACCCAAAGATTATGACAGTGTAGACTAAAAATTTGCAGAGGGTAAGAAAAGACAGTGACCCAGAAACAGCAGCAGAACATATTTTGTAGTAAGGGTAGTGAGCTCTTGCTCCATGTTTACTGAAGAGCTACTTCCAGAGTTGACCAAAGGTTTAGGATGCAATGATGAAAGCTGTGGGAAAAGAGTCAGCAAGGTAACCACCAGATGTCAATGCTGGACTCTCAGGGCGAGTGACTTGACCATCTCACCATTAGATTCCCTTAATCCCACAGTTCTCCAACTGGGTAGATGATAGGTGGTAAAAGGCACAGGGATTGCAGTAAGAGTCTGAGTTTAGAGAAGGCACTTACAAACAGAGAGATAAAAGAGACTGGATGGTGGAAAGTAACTTGGAAACACATGTTGGGGATGGAGAAGGGAAGAGCAAAAGGAAAGTGTAAAGAGCTAGAAGCAGAAGGGAGATGAGGAAAATGAGGTAGATGAAGTGGGAGAGAAGGAAGGAAGGAATATATTTTAGCACTCACTCCTTGCATGCCAGGTACCATTAATTGTAAGAACAAATTTTTTCCAAAAGTCCAAGCAGAATCTGTCTTTGTAGCCCTGGTGGTTCAACTCCCAAGATTGAAGATCACTTCTAAGGACTGCTCCTGACAAATGACATCCTGTCTTTGGTTATGACTGGGTTTCTACCATTTGTAGAGTATTCTGTCTGTCCAGTAACGACCTGCATGGCTTCCTTCTTGCCTCTCTAATAAAGCCATTTCTCTGTGATGGTTCCTGTTTTCTAGTCCAGCTCAACAAATTGCTGATAAAAACAACTAATTGCTCCCAACCTATAACTCTGAAATCCAGAACCCACCGGGAAGCAACTTGTCAACCAACCACTCACCTGAAGGAAACACCTCAAACCCTGACCTAAAAGCACCATCCTCTCTTTCTTGCTCATACCCCAACAAAGAATTAAAACATCAAAGCTTAGCCAGGCACGTGGGCTAAGACCAGTAATCCCAGCACTTTGGGAGGCCGAGGCAGGCAGATTACAAGGTCAGGAGTTCGAGACCAGCCTGGTCAACATGCCAAAACCCCATCACTACTAAAAATAAAAAAAATTACAAAACTTAGCCAGGTGTGGTGGTGGGTGCCTGCAATCCCAGCTACTCAGGAGGCTGAGGCAGGAGAGTTGCTTAAACCTGGGAGGTGGAGGTTGCAGTGAGCTGAGATTATGCCATTGCACTCCAGCTGGGTGACAAGAGCAAGACTCTGTCTCAAAAAATAAAATCAAATGAAATAAAATAAAACATCCAAGTCCAAAGTGGTACTTTGAAGGGTGAGGAAATCTAAATGCTTAAAAAACCAGATTATTTATTTATATACCACCAACATAACCCAGAAGTAGTAAAATTGCTGACAGGAAAGCAAAAATATTATTGGGAGGGCAGTGGCGAGGGCTCTTTCTGCATGGCAAACTGTTAACCTGGGCCACAGGCATGCTGCATGTAATCTGTAGATTAAAGCAGCAAAACAAAAGTCAGATATATTCATTGGCTTTAGCTTAGTTCGTATACTTTCAGTATGAAGTACATCCAAGAGTGCAATTCTATGGTTCTGTACCTAATTTTACCCACTCCAAACACCAGAATTTTGACTCTGTAAGCCACATAGAAACCATCATGTCCAGCATCTCCATGTAACCACACTCCGCAAGGACAGGGACTAGCCTGTCCCCAAAGCAGCCAAGTAATTTCTATGGTAGGCCAGTTTGGATCCCCTTTCAGGAATCCAAATTGCTCTTGTCCCACAAAACCTAATTAGAGCCAGGACGCCCACTTTTGGCTTCTAAATCCTTCTTATTAAGTCTTAATCTTCGCTTATGTGCTTCTAATAATTATCATCTTTCTGAACCAAGTCTTCCTGGATTAATTCTGGCAGAAAATTTAGCATCCATTCATTAAGTTCCGCAAAATACTGGATTTGGTTCTAAGACAGTTTTCTGTCTTTAACCTGACCATGCTACACCTAAATTATCTTTGCAGGAATTGACTTTCTTCTGTGTGCTACCACAGTGTATAAGGGAACAGAAAGAACTTTTGGCAGTAAGTCATATCCTGCAAAAAAGAGGAATCTGAAAACAAATTCCCCATAACTATAAGTATTCCCATTGAGAATGGCTCAGAGGTTCAATGACCCAATGCCTGGTATTTGATAGGCATCATGGCATCCTTCCATATGTAAGAGTAATGAAAGGAAACTAGTCGCCAAGGGGTCGATGACATACCAGTGTAAGCTCACACCTGCACAATTATCACTGAATTTCTCCAGTTCCAAAAGGGAGTAAGGCAACATATAAAGATGTATAAAATACAGTGAGTGAACATGTTTAAAGTGGACTAAAAGAGCTAAAAGAGCTTCTGGTTTTAAGATGTCAAGTTAAGTATGTCTTTTTTCTCCCTTCTTTCTCAGCTCCCACTGAAATGACACAAAACATTTTTTTAAGAATAAAAACAAACAGTGCTGGAAAACAAGAGTAGTGGATAGCAGAGGTTCATAAATTTTGAAGAAGGCCTAGAGAATAAAATAGAAGGCAGATGAGATTAATTATGACTGGGAGAAAAAAGATAGGAATAACTCTAGCCAAAAGAATTAGAACAGTGATCTTTCCAATGGAGCCCAGAGCAGCTCTAAATTCAGAGTCAGTAAATATGAAGATTGAGAGTATGTTACAGGCAGGGTGACAGGCCCAGGTGATGCGTATTATCTTGGCCAAATAACTGATAGGTTCCCCTTTCATTCTCAAAAGTGTCTCTATTTGATGATAAATAAATTACCATCTCAGAGTAATTAAAAAATAACTCAACCAGTTGGGATCTCCCACACCACCTTCTTTGCCCACAAAGAGAGTAGGCAACACATCAGGGGAGGAAACCAAGGGTGGGTATTCAGGCCTGAGAGGGAAGAGCTCTGCCCCCTCTACAGCAGCTACAGCCGACTTGGCCCTTAGGAAAGCCTGCCTGACTGAGGTCGTTGTGGGATTTGCCAGACTGCCTAATCCACAGAAAAGCCTCTGTCGGCAGGCTGCTCCCTCCTGTTCAAAGGAAAAGACTGGCAGAGAAAAAGACCCTGGCAATGGCACTAATCTATGTAGTCCTTTATTTGTAAATATAAACCACTAATAGTAAATCACCAGACAGCTGAGAAAAACCAAGAGCACAAAAAATGAGGGATCCAACAAGAAGAAAGAATCCTGAATACACATAGAAAAAGGGATTGGTGCTTCTTTTTAATTCTCATTTGTGCCTTGAAGATATATATACATAGATATGTGGGTTGTTTTAGAGATTTTTTTTTTATATTGTGCCACTGCATACCACTCTGTCACCCAGGCTGGTATGCAGTGGCACAATTGTAGCTCACTGCAGTCTCAAACTCCTGGGTTCAAACGGTCATCTCACCACAACCTCTTGAATAGCTGGGACTACAAACATGAGCCACCAAACCCAACACCTCAAAGATATTTAAAAAGACATGGCATCCATGAAACAAAACAAGCTAATTTAAACAAAGCAAACAGAGGACAAGAAAAGGTTCCTGGAAATTAAAAATATTTACTAGACACACTAGAGAGTAGAGTGGACAAGGTGGAAGATCAGATTAGATGAATCTCATAAAATCCATATCAAAATGACAAAGAGGAGGAAAATGTGAAGAGAAAACTTAGGATAAGTGAACACAGACAACAAATAGGAGAAAATAATCAAGTAAATAGAATAAAAGCGCCCTGCACCAGAGTAAGACGTAACTCTTCAATGTGAAGGGCCACCAAGTACCAATCGGGATGAATGAAAATGAACCCACAAACTTTCATAAAATTTTGAGCTCCAAGGACAAGGAGAAAATCCCAAAAGCTTCCAAAAGAAAAGGAATGGTTAGCCTGAAACACAAGAATCAGACCAACATGACATTTCTCACTAGTAATAAGGATGCTAGGAGACATTGCAGTGATTCTTCTTCAGTTTTAAAGAAAAATATTTTGAAACTTGGAATTCTATACCCAGCCAAATACTTAATTAAGTGTAAAGGCGAAATAAAGACATCTCTGCAAAAGTATTTACAGACAAGACCATTTATAAAACAGCTACTCAAGAATGTACAACAGTAAGACCTACTATTTGACAGCACAACAGGGTGACTATAGTCAATAATAATTCAATTATATGTTTTAAAATAACTAAAAGTATAATTGGATTGTTTTCAACACAAAGGAAAATGCTTAATGGGATGGATACCCCATTTTCCATAATGTGATCATTATATACTCCATGCCTGTATCAAAACATCTCATGTATAACCCATAAATATATACACCTACTATGTACTCATGAAAATTAAAATAAAACATTTTACAAAAAAGAATGCACAATAGGAAAAATACTCATTTAAATGTTTGAAGTACAGTAGGGTAGAAGAAGATACAGAAGCAAGAGTGATAATCAACCAGAGTCAAGAATGATAATAAAAATGGCTAATCCAATGACACACATACCTGATCCAGGTGTGCCACAAATGTTACAGAATAAAGGAATGCCTGTATATTGCCCTTGATTTTACAAAGTCTGTGAGGTAATAAAGTCAATTTATTAGTAAAAGTATAATTATTAGTAATTCTGGTAGGTAATAATAAACCAATTTCTCCAGAAAAGTACAATTATTAGTTATTCTTGCCTCATACATTAATTTCCCTAAGAAATCCTCATAACGAAGTCACTGTTTGATATAAAGAACATAAAATAAGTTTCTTGAAACTGCATTTTATAATAACCCTAAGGATATCATCCCAAAACACAATTTAGAGGGGACTGTCATGGGGTCTCTGTACTCAATCTCTGTTGACTTGATTAAATCCAGGAATATATTTTGGGATATTTGAATGAATACATAAGCTATATGTGCAATAAGTAATCATTCTTATTTCTATCAACTTCACTGTACTAAATACTATGTGACTATGAGCTTGAGACTGAACTTCCTAGAACATACCTGGAGAGCTACTACAGTGTATTGCTGGCTGAGTACAAGACCCAAAAGGCAATCAAGTTGGTAATAGCATTTGCATCATTTTTCTGACCCTTGAGGAGCCTAACAAAAACATGTTCCTGGATAGGAAGGAAGCCATCCTTTGTCATTCTAGTGATCCAAGATAACAGTCATCAGCAGAGGCAGAATTCTCTTAGACATTTGTTTTGAATCTATTCCAGAATATAGAAAAATAGATAAGTAAGCCTTCTAAGTGCTACTCTATATAGGATGATGAAAATAGCCTTAAATCCCCCAAAATCATAAAATCCAATATAATTTGATGCCTTCCTCAACTAAATAGGATAGCAATGAAGCACTCATAGAATGCTTATCATTGAGCCATGTACTTCCAGTTACATTCTCCAAGATAATTATATGAGGATACCTCATTTATTTTAGGAACTAATCATTTATAAATCAGTTAAATATTAAGAAACATTTACCAAAAAGAATAACCAAGTTTCAGAATAATTAATCTGTAGCTCCCCACTTCCCTGCAAAAAAAAGAATTATCTCATAAGGCTGATAGTTTATTGGAGTCACTCCGGGTTCATATTAAAAATAAAACTATATCCACTTATGCTTATCTTTCCATTTGGAAAGGAGAGACACAGACAGAACATCCAAAAGTGTAATCATATCACTAAGAAACAAGTTTAAAAGATGAGAGGGACATAATACTACCCTGATATAATTTTTTTTTTTTTTTTAGTAAGTAGAGACAGGGTCTCACTGTGTTTCCCAGACTGGTGTCAAACTCCTGGCCTCAAACAATCCTCCTACCTTGGCCTCCCAAAGTGCTGGAATTACAGGCGTGAACTACCACGTCTGGCCCCCTGCTAGAAATTTTTAACTTCAATTAAGGTGTTGTCTTTTATTAGAAAGATTTTTAGGACCCATAAAAATGACAGTTTGAGGAAAGAGTCCTCATAAAAGAAAAAGATGCTTGGACCTTGAGGCAACAAAGCCAATGATCATTCTGTAACTATACAAGAATATTTTAACTCATACCTCTCCTTACTTATGATTTCTCAGTAAAATAATGCCACTTCGTGTCATAATCATTTAGTGAGGAAATGGATGGAAAATACATCGTAAACAGAAAAATACTAGAAACTTACTTTTTTTAAAAAAGGGAAAAATAAAGAATAGGCAAAAAAAAAAAAAAAGATATAACTCAAGCTTGAATTGTCAGTCTTAAAGTTGCTAGTATGATTATTTCAAAAGAGGATCTTGAAGTAATTTTTTAAATATCTTCAAAGAAAATTGGCAAATGTCTATTGATTCTACTCCAGATCCTCAAAGGCAACACCGAACTCCTAATCTGAGCTCTTCTCCATCTTAATATAATAAATTATACATTATCCACCTTCCACTTCCAGTAGGCAAAAGAAAACAGGTCATTTACAACTCTTTCCTAAATATCAGTTTGTGAATAATTCATAACAGCTTAGTATTTAGGTAAAGAATCCATGGGCTCTGCTAATAAGACCAAGAGTAAAGGGAAGAGTTAGCAAGTTTCCACTAGACCCATGAGTGATCACAGCAAGTATGAATCCCTAATTAAGAAATACAACAGTCTTTCTTCAATTGACTCCAGAGCATTTTGTCCTTCACCAAATGTGGTTTAGGAAACAGTCTCAGGCACTTGGCTATAGACCCTCAAAATCATGAAATGATGAAGCACCATGGAACATTTGGGGTTCCTATATAAAACTCAGTGATACAGACTGATACTTCCTGAGCAAGACTGGTAACTGATCCAAAAGCTGAACAATGTCTCCAAACATGAAATATCACTTGGGGTTTAGGGTCATTGTGGGTTTTTTGGGGTTGGGTCAGAAATCTCTGAAAAATTTCCTCAAGCTAAATCAATAACTTAAGCTTCTTCCTTTCTTAATTTTCTTTCATTCTTCATAATCTGGTCCATGAGTTGGAAGCCAAAGCAATTCATTAAAGACATAAGGAAAGAACAATGAGTGGGGAGAGCTTTAAAGAAAAGATTTCCTCAGCCTCCAAGATTTCCTGAGTTGACTCCAAAACACATTCTGATACAATTGAAAAATATGTGTCCCAAGCTGGGGTTTCCTATTGAAACCCGGTGGTGACCTGCAGCTTCTGGGACTTACTGACATTTAAGCAGAAAACCAAACAGAATAGAAGAAAAAAAAGAAAAACTCTTCCCACAATTTTTTTTTAAGCTTGTCCTCACAAGAGAGCTTGAAAACAAAGTTAGGGGATTCAAACAAATACTAAAGAGCCTTGGGTTTGTTTTTCTTTTGGCTGAGCCAATTTGCTCATCAAGTCCAGATAGCTGGAAAATTTGATTTGAGATCTTTATTCCTCCCAGGGCTCACTATAGCTTCAGAAAGAAATATAAAATTTTTACTAATTCATTATTCATTCCCCTTCTACATGAACTGGTTAATACAAATTACATAAAAAATTAATAAAATCTCCTTATAAACCCTTAGCATGTAGCTTTCTATAAGTACAGATTCATAACTAGAGATTTAAGACTTACTGTAATGATGATAATAATAGCTAACATTAATTGAGCACCTATTATAAGCTAGATACTACATGAAGTGTTTCACACGCATTATTAATCCTCAGAACAATCCCATTAGGTACATGCTGTTATCAGCCCTACTTTACAGAGGAGGAAACAGAGGCCTAGCAAGATTATGCGATAGAGTCAGAATGCAAACACAGAACTACCTCCCTTATAAAAGAAGCTTGGAGGAGATTCTGGGTATAAAGAGATGGTGGTAGTACTGTGCGTAGATGACTGGGAAACTGCAAATTGGTGTGTTCCTTGGTCCAAAGGTCAAAGACATGGGGAAGAGCCTCCCATCAAATGCAATACTCCAGATGTACATCAAATCAAATGCCCCATCCCAAACAACCTTGTGGCCCAGTCACTTCCTGTGCTTCATCATGTCCAGTGTTGGTCTCTGCTGCACTGCAAAGTCCTTCCTGTAGGGCATGTTTCCTCTCTCCCTGGAGACTTTGGAAAGTTTGCTGAGGATACTCCTGTTCAAAACTGTTTTCTTCAAAACTTTGTTTTTTTTTTTTAGACGGACTCTTGCTCTGTAGGCGAGGCTGGAGTACAATGGCACAATCTCAGCGCACTGCAACCTCTGCCTCCTGGGTTCAAGTGATTCTCCTGCCTCAGCCTCCCAAGTAGCTGGGATTACAGGTGCCCAACACCTCGCCCAGCTAATTTTTGTATTTTTAGTAGAGATGGGGTTTCACCATGTTGGTCAGGCTGGTCTCAAACTCCTGACCTCAGTTGATCCACCCGCCTTGGCGTCCCAAAGTGCTAGGATTACAGGTGTGAGCCACCACGCCTGGCCTGAAACTTTTCTTATATGTGCCTGTTCTAATCTGTTCTTTTCTATCTACATCTTTTATAATTTGATTATCTATAGCCCAAAAAAATGCATTTTTATGGACTGGGCCAATATCAGAATGTTTTCTCTAAAGATGAGAAATAGTCATTTCCTTCTTTCTGTAACATCTCTACTCAGAGAAAAAAAAAAAAAAAAATCAGCATCTGCCCCCAAAGAGCCTCGAAGCTAGAAGGCATTTAATTTTCCTCTGTGAAACACAAGCTGGCCACCTAAGGGTTGGCCAAGCAAGCCACCTGTCATAAAATGAGAGGAAAGAGCTCCAGGCATAAAAGAAAGACAAGCAAGAAGGATCTCTGAAGAGATCACTTCCCTGCTTGATATCTCAAGGGTTGGACAGGAAGCTTTTAATTCATGTTTGTCATTTTAAGATGCATGAGGCTATAAACTGAGTTTCTTTAACATATGTTGGTTTCTGTCTCTCAGCTTACTAAATCCGTATGGCCAATAAAATTTGCTGGAGCCAAGGGAAAGTGTTTTATCCCAAAAATATTTATCGAGCTTCTTTGAGCAAGGCTAATAGAGCTGCTCATCTAGCTAGAATAGCTATTCAGCAAAGACAAAACAAACAAGACAGTGATTGCCTTCAAATTGTTTTCATGCCCACAGATATGTGCACATTAAGGAAGCAGAAGAGAGGCCAGAGAGCCACAGAAACTGGGGCAAAGGAACATCTCATCCAGATGGGTGGCCAAAAACCATCCCTGCCTGTCCCAGGCAGCTCTGAAGGGAACTTACATAGCCCTATACAAACTGTGGAGTGTGAAGGGTTGTTTTGCCAAGCACCTGACCCAAACTACGCCACAGTGACATAATGAAAAGGAACTTGGTAGAGACAGTCTGCCACCTGAGATGGGGTAAAATATGGACATCTCCACAGCAGGGGAAGCAAGGCAGCTGTTCCGTCTAATATCAGTCCAATTATGAAAAGACTAAAAAAAAAAATTGTGAACCTCACTTTGCCTACTTATGACACATTCAGATAATAAGGCTTTAAAAAGACACATGAGGGGGCCAAGATTTGATGCAGAAAAGAAAGGTGCTGAATGCTCAGAATCGGCCTCTTCTCAGGTCTCCTCTGCACACCCCCTGATCTAAGCCACCTTCCTCTCTGCTCAGACTATAGCAACAGCATCCCCTCTGGTCTCAATGCTTCTGTCTCTTCCCTCTACCATCTATTCTCAGCAGAGCAGCCAGAATGCTTCTTTCCGAATTCTATCACTTTTCTGTTGCTGCTCTAACAAATTACCATGAATTTAGTGGTGTAAGACAACATAAACATTACCTTACAGTTTTGCAAGTCAGCAGTCTGAAAAAGGTCTTTCAAGGCTAAAATTAAGGTGTCAACAGGACTGAGTTCCTTCTAGAGGCCCTACAGAAAAATCTGTTTCTTGTCTTTCCAGCTTCTGGAAGCTGCCCACATCCCTTGGCTCATGACCCACACCACTCCAACCTCTGCTTTCATTGTCCCATCTCCTTCTCTGACCTTGACCCTCCTGCCTCCCTCTGATAAGGATCCTTCCAGTTACCCTGGGCCTAACTCCATCATTCAGGATACTCTTGCCACCCTGAGATCCCTTCACTTCAGTATGTCTGCTAAGTTCCTTTTCTCAGGTAAGGTAATGTATTCATAGGTTCTGGGACATCATTTGAGCAACCTAACTCCCTAAGTCACGCTATTTAGAGATGGGGCCTTGGGAAGTGATTAGGTCATGAAGGCAGAGACCTCATGAATAAAATCAGTGTTCTGTCAAAGATACCACAGAGAGCTCCCTCATCCCTTCTGCCATGTGAGGACACAGTAAAAACATAGCTGCCTATGAACGAGGAAGCAAGCCTCACCAGACACTGAATCTGCTGACACTTAATTGGATTTCACCATCCCTAGAACTGTGAGGAATAAATTTGTTTATTTTTTTAAAGTGAACGAATGAATGACTAGTCAATGTTTTTTATTTTACATAGGACAACCAGCACTACTCTGGTGAAACAAGATCATACTAGCCAAAATTATTGAAATATGATCTTTTTTTAGAGATAGGATTTCCCTATGTTGATAGGGCTGGTCTCAAACACCTGGGCTCAAATGATTCTCTAGCCTTGGTCTTTCAAAGTGCTGGGATTACAAGCATGAGCCGCCTCACTTGGCCTGAAATGTGATGTTTAAATTAGCTTTTTCACCATGTAAAAGGTAAATTTACAATTCACAGTAGGCTTTTCATTTCTAAGTTATTAACAGCAATTTTATTTATAGAAAAGATCATATTTGGTTAGCTGTCTTTTAGATGCTTTTGAAAAAAGGAAATATTTGGGATTACCTCATATACCTTAAGATTTCATCCTGCCATCAAAAGAGAGTCTGGATTTCAAAATGAAGTCCAGAAATTTAAAACTTATAATTACTTTTAAATTAGGAAGTTCTGTTTGAACAAATTGTGAGAACAACATTAGGAGAGAACTAGGTCCCCTGAGGTACTCTAACTCAAGTAGCACTGACTGACAATACTCAACCAAATACAATGACAAATAGTGCTTACCCCATATGTCAGATATTGGCTCAAATACTGGATCAAAGGGTTGTTCTGGGGTAATGGTTCTATGGAATGGACTTAAAAGCATTTTATAATAAAGTATAATTCTATGGATGAAAGTTTTCACTTAAAAATTTTTTTCACGAAACCAAAATATGACAATTGGATTATATACTTGGGAATCACAAATAATGAAGAAATGCAGTTAGAAAAATGCATTTGGAAATTTCTGCCCAGAAGTGAGAAAAGACAATAATTAGAAGTCAGAGCCTAGCAGGGAAGAGGGGTCTTGGTACATACTAGATTTTCAAATGACTTCTAAAGGATTGTATTTGATGAGAAGAATTAACAAAAATATACTAAACCTTATGAAGATTGAAATTTAGCCTCAAAAGTATCTTGGTCCCTGATTGGATCAAGATGATCTGCTCCTTCTCTAACTGCTACCGAGACGTAAAGTAAGTACTCCTGAAGGAAGACATTATCCAGATCCTCTACAGTTTTTCATATATAATATCTAGCATTCAATAATAAATTAGTGGTTATAGCAGAAGATAATATCAAATTACTGAAAACAAAAAGAAATAAATAGAAAATAGAAACAGATGATCCAGATATTAGTACTATCAGATTTGGACTTTAACTGAATAACATATACATTAAAATAGATAACAAGATGGAAAATTTCACTAAAGAACTGAAATATATGTAAAAGACACAAATGAAAACTCTAGAATTTGAAAATATAGTAAATTCAGAATTCAGCATCTGAACAGCAAATTAGCAGCAGCAACATAGGGTAATAGTAAGTTGGAAACTGGTCAGTAGAAAATATGAAAACTATATGTGAAGAGATGAAATGTTTAAAACTTCAGAAATGAGCATAAAAAGATAAGATATATAGTTAAAGGTTTATCATATGTGTAACTGGACTCTCATAAGGGAGAGCAGCAACAACAGCGGATAGAAACATGATCTGAGGATATTCTGATTGGGAAGTTTCCAGAACTTTAAAAAGACATCAAACTACAAAATGAAGAATTTCTAAGAATCCCAAGCTGGATAAAAAAATAAACTATATCTAGGCAAATAATAGTAATACTGCTCAAAGACAAAGTTTTTGAAGCAGCCAAAGGAAAAAGATATGTCTTCAAAAAAGTAATAATCAGATTGTCACCTTACTTTCCAAAAAAGGCAGTGGAGGCCTGAATGCAATGGAAAGATACCTTTAAATGAGAAGAAATGAGTATCAACATAGAATTCTACATCTGGTGGAAATATTCACATTCAAATGTAAATGCAAAATAAATGCTTTTTTTCTAACTGACAGAAAGTGATAGAATTTATTACCAGGATTCCGACATTTAAAAAAAAAAAGAAAGAAAATCTTAAGAAAGAAGAAAAACTATTCTAGATAGAATGCAGAAAAATAAAAAATAACAAAGGTTTTAAGTAAATCTGTACAAATAATTACTGTACTTAGAATAATACATGTGATTTATTACTGTTGCACTGCTGGTCTTAAAATGTACCAAGAATTAAATACTTGGTACTGATAATGATAGCATATCATTATCAGTAATGATAGCATAAAAATTTTATAAGAAGAGTTAAAATATTCTAAATTTGTTACATTGTTGAGAAAGTAGTAAAAGTATTCATTCAGCTATACAGAGTAACCACGAAAAGAAGTTGAAAGGAATGATTACCACCAAGCTAATGGGTGGGTGGAACTAGAATAATAAAAATATTTGATTAATGCAAAAGGCAGCAATAAAAAGAGAAAATCAATGAATAATAACAAATGTTAAGATAATGGATTTATTTTACTACTGATGGAAATACAGCAATAACTACATTAAATGTAAGTAGACCAAATAATCTACTTAAAAGCCAAAGTTTATCAAACAGTATTTTTAAACCTCCATATGCAGCATCTTAAATATGAAAATATTAAAGAGTTTAAAGTGAAACTATATAACATGCAAACATTAACCATAGGAAATCTGGTATCGGTATACTCATATCAGATAAATTAAACTATAATACAATAAGCAATGCTAGAGATAAATAGTCATCCCATAATAACCAAAGATTTATCTTCCAAGACTATACAACAGCCCTAAATTTCTATGTATCCAATAATGTAGCCTCAAAATATATAAAGAAAAATCTGACAAACAAAAGGAGAAACAGACAAATTCAAAAATATCTTGATAAACTAGAGTATGTCTGTGAGGATGAATTTTTTGTGTCAACTAGACTGGATCACAAAGTTTAATTCTGGTGTGTCTGTGAGGGTCTTTCTGGATGAGATCAACATTTTAATCAGTAGAAAGCGTGAAGCAGATTGCCCTCCCTAATGTGTATGGCATTCATCCAATCAACTCAAAGCCTAAATAGAACAAAAAGGCTGAGTAAGAAGGAACTCCTCTTGCCTTTGAGCTGGGCCATCCGTTTTTTTCTTGCCTTCAGGCTTAAACTAAAACATTTGCTCTTACTGGATCTCAAGCCTCCTGGCATTTGGACTGAAATCATGCCACTGGCTCTTCTGGGTCTCCAACTTGCCAACAGTAAATCAGGACTTTTCAGCATTAACAATCATGTGAGGCAAATCCATATAGTATATATACATAAAATGTGTATATAAATACATATACATGCATACATATATCCATAAAGTATATATTTGGAAACATACTTTTTTTTCTAGGGAATCTAGGATTCCCTAGAAAAACAAAATGTACGTGTGTATATATGTATATAAACACATATATTTGTATATATGTATATATACACACACACATTCTGTTTTTCTAGAGAATCCTAATTCAATGATTCTACATTAACTTAATAAATACGGAAACAAAATACCTGACTCAAGACCCTTTCATGGTTTTTCTGCCTTCACTATGAGCTCAGCCAGAAGTACAAATTCCCAAAAGCTACTAATACAATCTTAATGGAAACCAAATTCCAGATCAGCAGAATCTGGTACCACTCCATTCCAAGTTAAGTCAGACTACATCTTGAGAACTGGGCTCAACCAAATTCAGTTGTAAGCAATACAGAAGCAACTGGAGAAGCCAAGGGCATCAAAAAGTTTTGTGACCATGATGTGTTCATTCAAACATCTACTCAATACCTGTCCAGGTTCTAGAACAAAGCGACACACACCATACTACATGTTGCAGGGTCAAAAATGAGAAAGACAGCAGCCCTTCCCTGGTGAAACTCATATTCTAAGTAAGATACTAAGAGTCCGAAAGCTGTGAACCATGTCATATATTTGAGAAAAAACTTTCAGGTGTCTACCCAAAATATTAGAGACTCAGAGAGAGAGAGAGAATATTAGCAAAAGAAAGAGAGCATGTGCAAAAATAAGAGAGATCTTCAAATATTTGATTATTTTCAGGTAGATGGCAGAATATTGTTATTCCAAAATTCAGAACAGAAAGTAAACTTTACAAGGATATGAAATTCTAGTTAAGATGTGGTTGAATTTGCTGTCAAAACAGAGAATAAGGTTGGGCACAGTGGCTCATGCTTGTAATCCCAACACTTTGGGGAGGCCCAGGCTAGAAGACTGCTTCAGGTCAGGCCTTCAAGACAAACCTGAACAACATAGTGAGACTCTGTCTTTACAAAAAATTAAAAAATTAGCCAAGCATGGTGGCACACTTGTAAACCCAGCTACTTGGGAGGCTGAGGTGGGAGCATTGTTTAAGCCGAGGAGTTTGAGGCTGTAGTGAGCTATGATCACTACTGCATTCCAGCCTGGATGACAGTGAGACTCTGTTTCTAAAAAAAAGAAAAAGAGAGAGAATGAGACATCTCCCAAATTAGATGTTTGAGCTACTTCTCAGAGCAATATTCAAGGAAAATATTCATCAGCACTATAGAAACAGATTGTCAAAGTAGAAATAAAGTTGGATAAACTGATTTTGAAGATTATTCTAATTCCCAGGTTTTCACATTCTATGCAATCTAAAGCTACATTGATAAAACTATTAGATCAAAATCAGCAGCAGTTGGAAATAAGACATAGTGTTAAGGAAAGATTTCACAATAAATATTGGCCTGCCCAACATGGAGAAACCCCATCCCCATTAAAAATACAAAATTAGCTGGGCATAGTGACACATGCCTGTAATCCCAGCTACTCAGGAGGCTGAGGCAGGAGAATTGCTGGAACCCAGGAGGCGGAGGTTGCGATGAGAAGAGCTCACACCACTGCACTCCAGCCTGGGCAACAAGAGTGAAGCTCCACCTCAAAAAAATAAAATAAAAATCAATAAACACCATAGTTTTAAGAGTCATCTCCACAGAGATGAACAGAAGCCAAGATAGAAGAGGAGTCCTCTGAGGAATAAAGTAAACAGAGAAAAAAGTGCAGAAGACTAAGCCGGGGGAAATTCCACCACTGGGGTGTAATGAAGGAGACAGAGGTAGAGCAGCCTGAAAGCAAGAATAATATGCCCAATGATTATGAAACCCAAGAAAAAGAGTTTTGAGGAGAGAATAGCCACTATCCCCCAATTCCACAGAGAGGTGAGGAAGGATGGTGGGAAGAAACAGTCCCTGAGACTTCTCTTAGGAAGTCCTCTGTGACTGGTAGTTTGTTACAGCACCCTAACCTAAAGCATATCCTGAGTAATAAAACAGACTGTTCTACATGAATAAAGTTAGAGCAGCACACAAACTTGGAAAGTGTTTGAAAGGCAGAAGACATCTTTTAGCTGCATGTCTATTTATATCTCTGCACTATGACTATGGGGGGAGATTTTAAAATACATAGTATATCCTGTCTAAGAAAAAAAAATTATATTCCAAAGTGGCTTAAATACAGGATAAATTCTAGACCACATCTAGGTCTAAGGACTGCAATACTGTCTCCCTATCTCCCCCAATCATAAAAGCGGATGAACCTATAAATGGAAGGCTTACGCCCTGCAATATTTATAACAAGCAGCAAGGATTCAGTCTCTGTAATAATTTCAATCATCTTCTTGTACAGAATTTTAGTAGAATGTAATTGAAGAGATTAGGTGTCTGTCTTTGATCTCTAGTAGAATCAAAAATAATTTCCCATGCCCTTTCTCTCTGGACACCAAAAAGTTATTAAAACCTAGAAGAGAACTTATTAGGAAATAGAACCCCAAAGTTATGAGAGGGCTTTTATGAAGCCAGCACTCTCTTATGTATGTCACTCACTGGCCAGTACCATGTGGTACTTCATTTCAACAGCCTTATTCAGTCAAACTAAGAAAATAGATGACTTTTTAAAACATAATCCAATTTCAAATAAATTATTATGGTAGACAAAATGCAAGTTCAAACAAAAACTAATTCCTTCACAAGTGTAACTAAAAATCTACTTGAGAAAACAGCTTTTGGATTTATTGTTCTGTAAGAGATAAACCCAATGAGAAATTACACTCTTTAAACATATAAATTAATACACATAAAAATATTTGTATATGCATTGATAAGGTACCTGTAAGGGTAAGTTCCATGTCTTATTCATCTTTTTTTATCACCCTCTATCAAAGGACAAACACAATACCTGCTAAATAATATATGCTCAAAGCAATGTTTATAGCATTATGTAATCGAATTATACCAAAAAAAAGAAAATATAAGAACTTTATTCCCCCACTGCAAACCAAAAACAATTAAGTTCCAAAATGCTGTTAGCACTGAACCTCCATGACTCCTAGGTCCTATTACAGCCTGCTGGTTTGTTAAACAGAAGAGATAATGCAACATTAATTGTAAGAGAAGTCACTGTAAATGCCTGAGAAGCAGATATATAAACTTCAAGCAAAGCAACTGGTCACTGTAGTTTGCACAACACTGGCAGGCCTCTAGAGAGTCTCCATAAGTAAACAACCCTTTCAAAATCAGCAGTCCCAGAGGGTACAAAAGAGGCTTCCAGAATGTCCTCTTGTAAATAAGAGCCCCATACAAGTTACCTCAGTAAATAAGAAACCCACCTGTACATATAATGCCCATGTCAGCCATAAAACTGGACACTGTTTTTGTAAAACTTCGAAGTTTTCAGGAGAAAAACCTAGAAATCAATGAACTGAATCATATATCTATGAATTCAGTATTGTCTAACATTTACATAGTGCTTTTATAATTTATGAGGTACTTCACATATTTCATTTTACATTCATCTTTACAGTAACCTTCAGAGGTAAACATTAGCCCCATATTGCAAATGAGAAAATTGAGGCTCAGAGGATTTGAATACCAATGCCTGGCAAGTAGAGCCAGATTCACTCCTATCACTTCTGACTCATGTTTTGTTTTTTGTCACAAAGGACAATTACAGAAAATTAACAGAGGTTTGTAAACCCATGATACCCACTAAACTCAAACAGTATGTTTAAGTTGGACAAGAAAAAATTAAAGATTTTGGTTGTGTTGTGAAAATACATGAGTACCATACATTTCTGTATTGTCAGGTGTTTTTTTGTTTTTTGTTTTGTTTTTTGAGATAGGATCTTGCTCTGTCATGCAGGCTGGAGTATAGTGGCATGATCATAGCACACTGCAACCTTGACCTCCTGGGCTCAAGCTATCCTCCCACCTCGGCCTCCTGAGTAGTACAGGCACAAGCCACCATGCCCAACTAATTTTTAATTTTTTGTAGAGACAGGTTCTTGCTATATGGGCCATGGTGTTCTCAAACTCCTGGCCTCAAGTGATCCTCCCACCTCAGCTTCCCAAAGCACTAGGATTACAGGCATGAGCCACCAAGCCCAGTTTACCACAGGGTTTTTAAACTTACAGTGGCAATAATAACTTGAAAGCACAACTACCACCAAAAGCATATGTAACTGTTTTCTATATGTAAGTTCACAAAAATAAGAATAACAAGCTGTCTCTCTCTCCTCCCCAAGATATACAGAGTTGCTCTCTGGAAGGCTACTTCACCCCCAAAATGTGTATCTGATTCAGGGCTGACTTATCCATGAGACATAGTAGGCAGAGTGCCTAGGGCCTACGATATTTTCAAGAGCCCACAAAAATGTTTCCATTTCCATTTATTTTAAAATCAGAGGAAAAATGAATATAATAGTAATGGATACATAACAATGAATCTAGCCTGGATTATATTTGTCTTTATACTGACATATTCATCAAATATAATTTTTAATATGTTTTTATGAAGAAAGTGTTCCACAAAGACAAAAGTGCCTAAGGCCCATAGAAGACATACATGGCACTGGTCTGATTCTTCCCACTCTACACCATAAAAACAAAGTAAGGGAGGGAGTGCTGCGTTTCGGCTCCACAACCCCCATATTTATGAATCAAGAACAGCTTAGCTGGTTTAAAGAAGACCTCTAATTATGTACTTCTTTTGCTTCCCGTATTTCCAAACAAATGAGATCTGAATTAGGTATTTTACCCATAAACAACATTCTTCCCGATTGCTTTGTGGAAAAGCTCGTGTATAATTTTTTTCTTTTTCTTTTTTTCTCTTTTTTAAGAGACTGGATCCCAGATTTTTCACAGAACTAGAAAAAACAATCTTAAAATTCATATGGAACCAAAAAGGAGTTCACATAGCCAAAGCAAGACTAAGCAAAAAGAACAAATCTGTAGGCATTACATTACCTAACTTCAAACTATACTATAAGGCCATAGTCACCAAAACAGCATGGTACTGCTATAAAAACAGACATGTAGACCAATGCAACAGAATAGCAAACCCAGAAATAAAGCTCAGTATTTGTAGTCAACTGATCTTCAACAAAGCAAACAAAATCATCAAGGAGGGAAAGGATGCCTGATGCAACAAATGGTGCTTGGATAATTGGCTAGCCACATGTAGAAGAATGAAACTGGATTCTCATCTCTCACCTTACACAAAGTTAACTCAAGACGGATCAAAGATTTAAATCTAAGACCTGAAACCATAAAATTTCTAGAAGATAACATCAGACAAACCCTTCTAGACATTGGCTTAGGCTAAGACTTCATGATGAAGAACCCAAAAGCAAATGCAACAAAACAAACGTAAATAGATGGGACTTAATTAAACTAAAAAGCTTCTACACAGCAAAAGAAATAATCACCAGAATAAACAACTCACAGAATGGGAGAAAATCTTCACAATATATACATCTGACACAAGACTAATATCCAGAATCTACAAGGAACTCAAACAAATCAGGAAGAAAAAAACAAATAATCCCATCAAAAAGTGGGCTAAAGACATGAAAAGACAATTCTCAAAAGAGAATATACAAATGGCCAAAAAACATATGAAAAATTCTCAACATCACTAATTATCAGGAAAATGCAAACCAAAAGCACAGTGTAATACCACCTCACTCCTGCAAAAATGGCCATAATCAAAAAATAATAAATGTTGACATAGATGTGGTGAAAAGGGAACACTTTTACACTGTTATTGGGAATGTAAACTAGTACAACCACTATGGAAAACAGTGTGAAAATTCCTTAAAGTAGATCTACCATTTGACCCAGCAATCCCACTCCTGGCTATCTACCCAAGGAAAAAAAAGTCATTATATGAAAAAAACACTTGCACACTCATGTTTATAGCAGCACAATTTGCAATTGCAAAAACTATGGAACCAACCCAAATGCCCATCAATCAACAAGTGGATAAAGAAAATACGGCATACACACACACACACACACACACACACACACACACACACCATAGAATACTACTGAGACATAAAAAGGAATGAAATAATGGCATTTGCAGTAACCTGGATGGAATTGGAGACCATTATTCTAAGTGAAATAACTCAGGAATGGAAAACTAAACATCATATGTTCTCACCCTAAGTTATGAGGATGCAAAGTCCTAAGAATGATACCATGGATTTTGGGGACTCAGGGGAAAGGGTGGGAAGGGGAGTGAGGGATAAAAGACTACAAATTGGGAACAGTGTATACTACTCAGGTGATGGGTGCACCAAATCTCAGAAATCGCCACTAAAGAACTTACTCATGTAACCAAATACCACCTGTTCCCCAAAAACTTATTTAAATTTAAAAAAAAAAGACCCCGTGTGTGTGTGTACACATGAGCACATGTGTTTGTATAGAAAAAGAGAGAGACAGTAAGGAAGCAAATGTGGCAAACAGTAATAATTGTAGAATTAAAATGAAGGGTTCATCATATCATTCTTTCAATTGTTCTGTAAAACTCAACATTTTCAAAATTAAAAGGGGAAATGTAAATAAGAATAATGTTAATGAGAAATGTTTAAAGACATAAAAGGTGCCTATAATTATAATTTTAAGTTTAAAGAGGAGCTTTCAAAATACTGTGCAGGATAATTCCATTTGGTGATACATATTTGGATCAATATACACAATATGTTAATACAGGTCACTATAATTGGAGCCCTGTAAAGTTGTGCAACACAGTAGCCTCAGTAGTTATCTCTAGGTAGCATGATTACAGCAACTCCTGCTTTCTTATTTTTATTTCCAAAAATTGCCTACTTTTACACATATGCATTCATATATACATATACATATGAATTACTTTTCAAGAGAATGAGACCTGGATCTTAGATCATGTTACAACATATTAAAATTTTGCAACACTCGGTCCTATTGAAAACTTGTTTGTATTAAATCCAGTTAATCTTCGCTTTACACTATTAAGATTATATATAAATAAATCATTTTACTTGAAAAAAACGATGACAATAATTCTAGACTCCTGATTAGCATTGGGAATATGAATATATTGCCCCAGAGGGCATAACTAATGGCCCGTGGGTAGGAACCACATTGATACAGAGTTCAACTCATTATGAGGCTGAATGTTGCAATGAATAAGTATCCAACAAGGGAATGAACTGCATCATGATATAATTATCTGTGGAATTATGTTAACCACCTATCAGGGATGACATTGGAAGGAGAGACAGGACATTAGATAAACTCTAAACCAGCCTTTAGTCTCTAAAGAGCCTATGGTCAAAAATAAACAGCAGTAATAGGTTGGACATACATCTACTGAAAGAAAAATTACATAATAGTCTGTCACTCGCTAACTAGAGACAAAAGAGAAAATCAGTACTCTCTGGTGTGGATGCTATATTAAAGAAATCGGATTCAGTAGACTGAATAGTGTTAATGATACTATTAATCACTCAATCAAATTACTTAACCAAAATAAGTGTGTTTTCTGCTATCACGACCAAAATTATTTCTAACTATATGAACTCTGTTTTAACTGTTGGTGTGTTCACACAATGGAACACTGCTTTGAAATTTAAAATGAAGAACAAACTATTAACACATGTAACCATATGACTACATGTCAAAAACCTTATGCTGAGCAAAAGCAGCAATACAATAGAACACACACTGCATGATTTCATTTATACTCATTTTGAAAGTAGGTAAAACTAATCTGACAGAAATCAAAAGATGATCACAGTGGGTGCAGAAAGAATGAATGAAAAGGGGCACAAAGGAACTTTCTGGGGTGATAGAAATAAATGTTCTATATCTTGTTGTATATACCCTTCCTAGTTACATGGGTGTAAATAATTGTCAAAGTTCATTGAGCTGCAACACCTAGACCTGTGTGCTTTTTGTACGTAAATTAAACTTTCATGAAAAATTTAAAATTATATTTTTAAAATATCACTTTGCATCATTGGAAGAACTTAAAACTTACCAAGTGATTTCTTTTCACTGCAGAACATTATTACACCTGATCTTTCACCAAATCTTAATAGGTAGCCTACATAAAAAAATGGAAGTACACAATATTAGTATCTGAAAAATGCACAGTAACTCTAAATTTACCCCCTTTAACTTTCTTTGTAGACAAATCTAGATAAGTAGGAAGTCACTAACACAGGGAGGAAAAACAGATTTAATTTATCAGGCTTTAGCCCAACCAGATACAAATAATACTGTACAAAAATAATCTATTTGTATTTTAAAGGTCGTATGTGACAACTCGAGGTTAGCACAGTGTGCCACTCAATTTGGCATTAAAATTGAGTCAGATGTTCTAATATATCTCAAATCCAGTGAATCAGAATATCTCAGGGGTGAGGTTCCAGCATCTACCTTTTATTTAAGTGCCATAGGTAATTCTTTCACAAGCCATAGCTGAGAACCAGAAGTGAACTTCAAGAGCTATATGTGAGAGGAAATTATCACCCAGGCTCTAGAGAAACAAAATGCAATCCAAAACTTTTCCTCAATTTATTCTCAACTACGTAGTCTTCTCCAAGTAGTTATTTTTAAGCCAGAATAATGTCAGTTTTGCATTTCTTTTTTTCCCTACATGTAGTTAAATTTCCTTCGTATTGCAAATGCCCAGGGATTTAGAATTAATAAATGAAGGAGCTAACAAGTGATTTCAAACTTTCAAAATGCAAAAGACCATAGAAATAAATGCACCTTTGCAAACACATGACAGTGTAGGCAGAGGTACTAGCTGCATGCTCTTTCAGTTAGAAAAAGAAATGACTGGCTGTCTTCCTGCTCACTAAAGTGGTGTGGCAAGATGTGGCCAACATACATAAAGAAGAAGTTGGTCACTCATATGGTGACCAGAGAAGGGGAAGAACAACTCTTATGGCTTAGTAGTTACAAGAACAAAGTTTGCAGAGGAAGTTCATCAACATGCACTGCTCCACCACAAATCCCCGAGAAGTCTAAAAAGCCTGAAACCATCATTTCTTCCTTTTCTGACCCCTGGGGTAAGCCAGACAAATAAACTTATGAATCCAAGCAAGGAGATAGGGGCGTTGCTGCCAAGTGTTGCTAGAAACAAGGCTAGGTCATCAAATATATACCATCAGTAGCTCCCCTGTTCCTCCCTCTGCACCTTCAACCAGCTGCCACTAAAGCTGCCCAAGACCATCCCTCCTAGCCCCACCTCTCTACTCCCCAACTGCCCCAGGCAGTGGGTTATCTCCAGGACGCACCTGCTAACCAATGCTTGCTCTCCCCAGTGTTCCTCCCTTGTTCCAGCCTTGGCCACCTGTAGATCAGTGTCCACATCAAAGCCAGAGTCATCATTATTAAAGGGGAATGACATCATGTCACGCCTCTGCTAAAAAACCTGCAAACACCTCTTGTTGGCCTTAGGGAAAAAACTAACATGACTCCTAGGACCTTCAGCAACTTGGTCCCTGCTCATCTTTCCAGTCTGATTCCTAATCACTCTCCTTCACTGTTCCCATGCCTCCCTGCTCTGCACTCCAGAAATATTCAATTCAGCTTCTTTCTATTTAGTGGCCTTCACACATGTTCTTCCCTCTCCGTTACCGTCTAATGCTGTCTCTACACGCTTTATCGGACTAGCTCCTATTCATCTGTCCAATGTCAACTCATATATCATTTATTCTAGGAGGCCTTCTCTGACCTCCCCAAATCAGAGATAGGAGCACTTCCTGTGTGTTCCCTTAGAACCTGGCACTGCCCATGTGAGAGCCCCATCACTCTAGAATACACTTTTCTATTATCTTGGCCATTTTCCCATTATTCCACAAACTCCTTTAGGACAGGGCTTCATAGCTGTATTTCCAGCATCTAATGCCTGCCTGGCACATAGCAATGCTCAGTAAATACTTGTTGAATGAAAGACTAATTTCCATGAGAAACGAAGCAAGGGCTTCCAGATGCTAAAAGGCACTTCTCTGTTAGGAACTATCCCTTCCTGGATCCCAGACCCCAGGCCCCAGCCACAAAATGTCTTAGATCTGCCTTCCCAAGCTGGGGTGGCTGCAGCTTTTTTGGCTGCTCCCTCCCTCTTTCTCGTCCCTATCTTCCTACACACCCTTATCTTCAGCCTGGGAAAAACCTCAAAACATGAGCAAAACTGGATTACCAATAGGAATAGTGTTGCAGGCAAATTGAAGAGCAGAAGAAAGAAGAGAAAATGAGCAAACCTGGGGACGCTCATTTACAGGAGGCACTATAGCTACAAAGGAAGATACACGAAAAGGTGTTCAATGGTAAAGTCTTCCTTGAAAAATACCACAGGCAAAAGTGAGTTTTCACCAGTGAAGGACTTTGTTGTTTCTTTGTTTCACAAAATACCCACAGACAAACAAAAAACAAAGCTGTTTTTGTTTCAAAGAATAGTCACAGAAACAAATACAAAACGGTATTAGGCAGGTGAATGAATTCTGTGACGACATCTGTATCTGGTAGCCCCACCTGGCCAGAGGGTAAAGGGTCATCAGCAAGTTCTAAGCCAACTTATTAGGGCTTGAAAATTCTCCGGGGAGACTAAATCAACACGTTCTCTTTTCATAGGCTGAGTCCCTGGAGCAGAGGAAAGGAAGAACATTCTTTAAGATGAAAAAAGGGAGTCTCTACGCCCTTTTTTGGTAATGAGAAAGCAGGCAGAAGACACATCTCTCAGAAAGCTAATCAAAGCACTAGCCACTTGGCAGCTTATCCTTTCTTTGAGGTATTGGTACCAATAGAAAACAAAGATGAACTTAACTACAATTGTGTACTATAAGGTAACTAAGGAGAAAATATCCAAGTAACCTCTTCTCTATCTTATTTTAGCTCTTCCTGCTAGCACTTCTCATTTTAAAAGTTCCTAGACATTCAAACATAAAGCAATATCACGTTCTTCCTTATTCTTCCTAAAATTACTTTTGAAACATACAGCTACGTTGCTGCTTTTAATTTTTCCAATATCATCTTCCAAAATGTCTTTGAAACCTTTTATTTTGAACATACTGAATAAATTCGTTTTTCAATTTTTAGCCATTTTTCCTTTTGTAGAAAATAGTCTGTACTTTAATTCACAGTAATTATATAATCACTATTATATGAAATAATATTTCCATAAGATTTCCAGAAGTTGTTTCTCATTAATAATCCTAGTCAAGTGTTATCACTCTCTGACACATAAACTAACATCGAAAAAAAAAGAATTGACATTCAAGTCCTTGTTTCCTCAAATCCAATCTTTTTCTAGTAGCTATGGCAATCCAGATATACTTTATGAAGGACTCATATGAACGTAGCAGATTCTAGTTTAACTCTAGAAGTAAAATTTAGTCCTGTCATTCTTGCAAATTGATCAACTCACCGAAATACCACCACTGACACTTGCTCCACCTCTAAAGGTTGTCGAAGTAAAGAAAAAGTCATCTTTTGTTGAACTTTCGGAACAGTAAAGATCTAAGGAAATAGAGTAAACAAAATCAGTTGAAAGAAAAAGGTCTGCTAGAGTCAAGTCTAGCTCTAGAAGCAGGAACTTAAGATTCTGAAATTTAACCCTTTACAAGTACTGAAGCAAACAATATTTACAAGAATAAGTTCCCCCTCTTACAAACTGCCTCCAAGTAGAGGAAACCTGAAAAGCAAAGCTGTTAGATGGGCCTTATCCACCTTACCCTTGGCTTCCTCTTATTCAAGGAATTAAAATGGTAGTTTTAAGGAATTAAAATGGCTTGTTTTAATTCAAGGAATTAAAATGACTTATTTTTAATAAGGGAAGTGTGAGAAAGTAGAATGAGAGAGAAACGTAACAAATGATAGCTAAGGACCTTACATATATTAATTGATTTTAAAATGCAATGCATGTTTTGAAAACTGAAATTGATACTTCCATAAATATTTTGTTTTCACGTTTCAAGTTTAGGTATTGAATCTTGGTCACAGAAAATAATTTTCTAATGTAAGAAATAGCAAAGTCAAAAGATGTCAGTTTGTACAAGGAAAATAAAGAGTTGGTTTTAGACACCTTGAGACTGAAGTGATAACAAGACCTCCATGCTAAAACTGCTAGTTAAGCATCGTGTGAGAAAGAGGGCAGCCTTCCACAAGGAAGTCTTTCCTTATAGTGAAAAGGAACACCTGGTGCAGGTGACTCAACACTTTAAGGATTAAAATGGAAAGTCCCTTTAATGATCTGAGGCCATTCAGCAATCAAGTTATTACAGCTAATTCCCCTTGCTCTCATTCCATGCTCACCAAGCAACCTGTTGATAATAATTTGCTTTCTCACAGAAGCCTGCCCACAGGGAAAGAATGCACCTGTCATGCTGAAGTGAACATCCTGGTCCTCCTGACAGTTAGACTATGTATTTTAAATTAATAAATTGTCATTTTTATTTTCTATCATCAGTTTCCTGACCTACTATTAATCTGCCCCCAGAAAGATCTGTTTTGGGTGGGCTATTATTGAATTATGGTACAAAGTCTACAGAACAAAAAGACCTACTCTAACCATAGTAAACTCACCAAAAGTCATCCAAGAGAAAAGCCCTGAGAGCTGTTCCACCCTGTTCTTGGATTCCTGCTTTTCTTCACTAACTCATTACAGAACCTGGGGCAAATAAGGTCTGTAAACCTCAGAGCCAAGGGGTGGGCCACGGGGACAGGGCACGAGGATGCACATTTGATATTAGTTCTCTCAAAGGCAGATCATTGATGTCTCTTTGTCAAAGTTTCTGCATTAACATTAGGAAAAAATGAGGACAGTGAGTGTAACTCCTTCAAGACATTCTGCAATAAAAGAAAGGAGATAATGGCTGGGCACAGATGCTCATGCCTATAATCCTAACACTCTGGGAGGCTGAAGTGGGAGGCCTATTTGAGCCTCTAGACCAGCCTGGCCAAATTGTAAGACCTCTCTACAAAAGTAAATAAATGGGCATAAGGGTGAACAGGTGATGAGACTTCAAGAGAAGTTGTGTTTGGGGTGAGGAGATAAGAGGCAGGTGGTAAACTGAGGGGTTAGAGCCAGTGGAAATAGAAAGATTGAAAATAGAAAGCAGAATGACACTTAGCTCTAAGGCAAAGGAATCAGAGGAGTTTGAAAAAGAAAGGGAAAAGGAAGAAGCCAGGGCAGTTGAGGAAGAGACAGGAGCAGTGGAGGTCAGGAAAAAGCACAGGCAGAGGCTTGGCAGGCCCCCTTGCTGGCCTGGAGACCTGCCCAGGTGAGCCCCTCCCTGTCTCCCATCTGAGAGCCTAGGGAGGAACTGAAGTGTTCCCACCAGGGTGGGGATCGTCTACTTCCTTTAGGTGTGTGTGCTCTCCAGTTCTCTGAGGACTCAGGACAAAACTGGCCAAGGAGGAAGGGAACCAATATGAAATGTGCCCAACCCCAGATCTCCTTCTATGTTCCATTCTCTGTTCTGTTCTGCTTGCCTGCTCTCCTCTTTGGAAACAGAGTGCCATACAGGAGAGACTTAACGAATACAAAGGTTCAAGTCCCAGCTCAGTGGCTTTCTATCTAGTGTAGCTTTGAGCAAGTCACGTACCCTGCCTGAGACCTGAGACTCAGTCTCCACATCTGTAAAGTAGAAATGGGAATGCCTTCCTCTGAGCTCTGTGAGGTTAAGTACAAAGCTATGAACAGTTCATTCCATAAAAGTGTGTTCCCTCCACCTCACTACCACCTCCTGAGTCTACTTTTTCTCCTCTGAATCCATCTCCTTCTCTGCTTTTTACCAAGTTTCCTTTCCGTTTCCCTAATATTTCTTCACAATTCTCAATAAGGCCTCTGCTTCCCATCCCAACCTACCGTCTCTCTGAGAACTAACCCCACCAAGTGTGGAGACGAAGAGCCTCCTGGTGAGGGCTGCACCAGTGTGCTTGAGCAGAAGCTGGGTCTGAGGATGGCAAGCAAGGATAACAGGAGGAAGGAACAAGCCCGTCTCTCCTCCGGCCGCCCAGCCCTTCCCCTTTCCTCCCTCTGGCCCTAGGTTCCCAGAGCCTGAAGAGCAAAGCCTCAGCGAGTCCTCCCACCCTGGGACCCAGGTAAGGGTGACCTTGCTGTCACACTCACAGGCATCCCTGCCTACCAAAATATTACCTGCAGCCCCAGTGCCGGCTTTCTGAAGAGCAGGTGGGATTGGGGAACTGAAACTTAGCTCTAAGACCCCAGAGACGGGCAATCCAGATGAAACAGAGAAATCTCAGCCTTGGGAGCTAACACCAGTGAGAGAAAAGGAACAAGCCCCAGCTTCCATCCTGCACGTGTGCAGCTTTGAGTGTGAGTGTGAGGGTGGAAGCGAGAGATAATCCTACTAGGTATTGGTAACAGCTGCCAACAGCCACAGTGCTTGTAGATTGTAGGAAGTATACAAAAGTAGAAGTGAAAAAAATATATTAAGCCAATCTGTGTGTGTGTGTGTACATGTGGGTGTGTAGTCTCCTGGGTTTTTTTCTTTAATTTTTTATTTCCGTAGGTTTTTGGGAAACGGTGTTTGGTTACATGAATAAGTTCTTTAGTGGTGATCTGTGAAATTCTGGTGTACCCATCACACGACTAATATACACTGCACCCAATTTGTAGTCCTTTATCCCTCACCCCCTTCCTACTCTTTCACCCTGAGTCCATAAAATCCATTGTGTCATTCTTATGCCTTTGCATCCTCATGGCTTGGCTCCCACTTATAAGTGAAAACACATAATGTTTGGTTTTCCATTCCTGAGTTACTTCAATCAAAACTTCAGGAAGCAATGGACGCACTTACGGAAATGCATTCTAGTTTCCTTTTCTCTTTCCCTTCTCTTCCTTTCCTGGCCTACTTTGCTGATCTCTTGCTCATTTTCTCCTCCTTGTCCTCACCCCATCCCTCTTCTCTCAAACATGCCTCCCCTGCTTTGTGCATCTTTCTTCTCCTTCTCACTTCCCTATTGCTCCACCAGTGCTGGCGTTAGGCCGCCCAAGTTTGCTCCTGTTAACACTAGAATCTCAAGCAAGTTCCCCTCCCTCTAAACCCCAGTTTTCTTCTCTGTGGACAATCAGAGTAACTCATAGGATCACTAGGAAAACTAAACCAAGCCATGCTCCTAAAGAAATTAGCTCAATGCCTCCTGCCACAAAGTTAGTACTCAATAAGGGAAAGCAATGATTATTTTTATTTTTCTTAAAATGAATTTTTTTTAACTCTCCACATGGAGAAAACCTCCTACCAAATGTAAGAGACATATCCTTCCTCTACTGACATTCAATCATCAAACACTTATCAGGTGCCTACTCTATACCTAACCTGGGCTAGCCACAAGGGAGGCAAAAATGCATTTCCAGTGCTTTGGAAAGCCCACACACAATCTGGGGAAGATGAGAGCAGACAGACACATAAAAGACCATTCAAATGGTGAGTGTAGGCCAGGCGTAGTGGTTCACACCCATAATCCCAAAACTTTGGGAGGCTAAGGTGGGCAGATGTCCCCTATCTCCTCACTTGAGTCCAGGAGTTTGAGACCAGTTTGGGCAACATGGCAAAATCCCATCTCTACAAAAAATATAAAATATTAACCAGGCATGGTAGCTCATACCTGTAGTCCCACTGCTTGGGAGGCTGAAGTGGGAGGACTACTTGAGACCAGGAGCTCAAGACTGCAGTGAGCTGTGATTGCACCACTTCACTCCAGCCTTGGTGACACATGAGACCCTGTCTCAAAATAAATAAATAATCTTAAAAAGGATGATGGGTGCAGGGCTATGGTAGAAGGAGGGGTGGAGAACTATGGAGGAAGAGGGAAGGCAGTCACCAAGTCTACTTTGCAGAGTCAGCTAAGACCTCACGGATGGCAGTTCTGAGTTGAGTCCTTTTGAAAGGAAAAGAAGAGTTTGCTAAACAAAACAAAGTAAAGACAAGTCAAAGGAAGAGCATGAGAAAAGGCCAAGTGTTGTGAAATGGAAGGAAGGTTTGGGGAGCAGTGACAGTCATGGCAAGCAGATCACACAGGCATGGGAAGAATGTGCAGTGATATGGGGCTGGCAAGGTAGGTAAGAGGTGGCTTCTGAAAGACAGGATCATCTTCATCATTGTCCTCATCGTCACTGCCATTCACTGGGGACTTGGCCTTGTGCTAAGCACTTGACATGTGTTGTCTTATTCAGTCCTCATCAAAACTCTTTGAGCAGGAATTATCATCATCCCTGTTTTATAGATAAGGTGACACAGAGCATTGCTATGGTTAAGATCCTTGTGGTTGCTCCTGCAGGTTGTAGGGAGACAGAAGAGGTATCTAAGTAGAATGGTGCATCAGAATTCAGCTCTCTTTTCTGTTTTCCTTGTTCCCTTGTGTCTCTCTGTGCCAGTCCAGGCTGTCAGAGATTTTAGGAAGGTTAATCTCACAGTATGGGCTGGCACAAAAAGAGATGGGAGAGCAGTGACAACTGGCAAATGGAGCTTAATTCTAGAAATGTTTCCATAAACATGCAGTTTATAAATGATCTGTGTGGGCCAGATGTGGTGGCTCACGCCTGTAATCCCAGCACCTTGGGAGGCCAAGGCAGATGGATTGCTTGAGCCCAGGAGTTGGAGACCAGCCTGGGCAACATAGTGAGACCCTGTCTCTTTAAAAAATAAAATAAAAGGTGTGCATGCTCGGATGCAGAAAAAGGAGGAATCTAGGGTGACTTCTAGGTTTTCGTGTTGGGACATTGAGGGAACAGAGGTGCCACTATGATGATAAATACAACAGTGAAGGGGAAAGGAAGAGAAGGCAGAGGGGCAGAAGAAAAAATTGGGATGAAAGAATAAAGAATTCAGTTTGAACATGTAGGCTTAAAATGTCTCTTGACCACTGAAAATATCTTCAGCACTAAGGACAAAAAAAAATATTTATAGACTTGGAAACATCAATATACAAGGAAAGGAGTGAAATCAAGGAGAATGAATAACCTCATCCAGAAAAGACAAGAACAAAGAGAGGTGAGGAAAGAACAGAGCGTGAGGAACAAGGACAGAGCACTAGGGAGTGCTCAACTTCAAAAGAAAGGTCAGAGAGGGGTCCACTGAAATGAAATGATGTGGCCTTTCCTCTGTGCCCTCGTCCCCTAGGCATCTAGTACAGTGCCTGGCACCAGGTAGGCACTCAAACTTCGATTGAGTAAATAAAAGAAGAAAGGAAAGCAAGGTAACTTTAAAGAAAGGAAGGATCATGTTTCCAAACACATAAAAATCAATAATATTCAATATGTAATTAGAAATTTTTCATTAATATTTGAAATATTTAATGTTGCTAGGAGGTTATCATTTTTTAATATCTTTTCATGAGAAATCCTCAAGACAAATATTTGTATTTAATTCTTAGTCATGCTATATGAGAATCTAGATTACATACATTAAGTTTTGGTTTTTGTTTTATTTTATTTTATTTTTTTAGAGACAAGTCTCGCTCTGTCGCCCAGGCTGGAGTGCAGTGGCCCGACCTCGGCTCACTGCAACCTCCACTGCATGATTCAGGTGATTCTCCTGCCTCAGCCTCCTAAGTAGTTGGGGTTACAGGAAGGTACCACCACACCTGGCAAATTTTTGTATTTTTAGTAGAGACAGGGTTTCACCATGTTAGCCAGGCTAATCTTGAATTCCAGACCTCAAGTAATCTGCCCACCTCAGTCTCCCAAAGTACTGGGATTACAGGCATGAGCTTCTGCATCTGGCCAAACACACGTTAAGTTTAATTTCAATGAGAGCTACAATTTCCAATTTTCTTTTAAATAGTTAACTCTTTTCCCACTAAATGAAAATGTTCAATATGCTACATATAAACAAAGTAAAATTCTCCCATCCACAAAGAAATCCTCCAGGAGCACAAAAAAAATCAGCTATTCCCTCATTTTTAAAGATTTCTGCATGAGACAATATAAAGGCATAATATAGGTTAAAATAAATCACCCTGTGGTTTATAAAAAAGTAAAACTAGACCCACCATACGATCCAGCAATTCCATTACTGGGAATACATCCAAAAGAAAGGAAATAAATACATTGAAGAGATATCTGAACTCCCATGTTTATATTGCAGCACTATTACATCTGCACTCCCATGTTTTTATTGCAGCACTATTCGCAATAGCCAAGCTATGGAAGCAGCCATACTTATCCTTGATGAATAATTTTTTTTTCCTAAAGACGAGGTTTCACCATGTTGGTCAGGCTGGTCTTGAACTCCCGACCTCAGGTGATCCACTCGCCTTAGCCTCCAAAGTGCTTGGATTACAGGCGTGAGCCACCACACCCAGCCCGATGAATAAAATTTTTTAATGTCGTATTTATATACAATGGAATATTATTCAGCCATGAGAAGGAGTAAAGCTCTGTCATTTGCAGCAACATGGATGGAACTGGAGGATATTATGGTAAGCAAAATAAGCCAGGCACAGAAAGACAAATCTCACATATCCTCACGCATATGTGGGAGCTAAAAGTTGATCTCATGAGGTAAAGAGGGAGAATGGTGGTTACCAGAGGCTGCTAGGAAGAGGAATAGGAAGAAGGGGGTAAAGATAGGCTGGTTAATGGGCACAAACATATAGTTAGATAGAAGGAACAGGTTCTAGTATTTGGTAACACAGTAGTATGACGATAAATAACAATAATTTATTGTATCTCAAAATAGCTAAAAGAGAAGATTTGGAATATTACCAACACAAAGAAATGATAAATGTTTGAAGTGATATGTATGTTAATTGCCCTGATTTGATCATTACACATCAGATGCATGCACCAAAATATCACATGTACCCCATAAATATGTGCAGTTATTATGTATCACATAAAAAATAAAAAATGAATTTAAAGAACAAAATCAAAACTGACATCACTCTGAGTTTTCATTTTGCAGTAAAGGCCAGCATCAGAGCAACAGCTGAGCAAAACAGGATACTTCATGGGCACAGGTGTTGGTAATCCTATACGAAAACCTCTATTTCCTCATTTCCTTTCTAATAAGCCTTCAGCTTCCAATTAATGTTTTTCACCAGTTTTCATTTCTTCAAAACAGCTAATTGTTAATGAGGGACCTAAGACACTCTCTTGCCTATAAACAAAACAGCTAAAAGATACCTTTACCTGTTCAGACAAATTTTAGCACTGAAAACATAACCTCAAACCTCAGAGGGATAGCTCAGTGCAAACTGTTCATATCTAAAGCACAAACTGACAACAGATTAAACAGTATATTGAAAAGTGCACCAATACAAACCCTGTGAAAAAAATAAAACCAACTACTACCAAAGGAAGTGACAAAGACCTACAAATCAAGAAGAAATGAACATTTATGCTACTATCATTGGTCATTTAATAGGTATCCTAACAGAATAAAAAATAAAAATTTCAAACAACAAAAAAAATGTCATATCTCCCATTTCCAACTAATCCTCCAAAATTTGTTTTTTAGCAAAAGGAGAATAATAAAGAATATTTGTGAAACCTTAGCCCCAAAGATGAAAACAGCAGAACAAAATAGGAATCGGGAGAAAAGAAACAGATTGTTCCAACCAGCCCACAGCTAAATCTTTGCTTCATCTCACTAAGCATTGAATGCTCCCCATCTACTCACCTCAACCCAGACCTAACCCTCTCCCCAAAAAGGGAGATTTCCCAGCAGTGCAGGAAGATCAAACAAGTATCCGTTCCATGACCATGCCAAGGAGAAAAGCAAGGCTACTCTGAAAGCTCAAGAAATGACATAGAAAACAAACTGGGTCTCTAGGGGCATTCTCGAAAACCTGAGATCAACTCCCGGAAAAACACTCTTGACCACTTACCACCACCGGAAGCTGCTAGATGGCAATCAGAAACAGCGTTTCATCAGAAAAAGAGGAAGACATTGCAAGAAAGCATTTTCACTACCAGTGAGGAAGTGAGGGAGAAAAGCTCTGCTTGGAAAAATGCTGAAAGCCCTGAAGAGCCTCTCCTCCCCTAGTGCCTGCTCCTGCTGCCAGTACAGAGCTGGTTAATCTTGGAGAAACAAAAGGAAACTCCCAAGAGGCTGGCTTCTGAGAATGGTTTCCTATGTGGGAATCAAGAATTCAGAAGGATGAAAGTGAACAATGGAAGGGGACACCAGCTACCAGGTCTACTTACCAAAGTTTTTACCAGCCCTTGACTGAGCAAGATAAGCAAACCTCTTTGCAGTTCCCACCTGCTTTTGCGGAGATGAAATAATCGGCAAGGGTTTTTTCTGTCATTGTTTTTTTTTTAAAAATTATCACAAGGGAAGTTCAGCTCTCTTATGGATGAAAGCTAAGCACACTCAAGCGACATTTAGTAACAAAGCAATGACACTTCTTTCCCAATATCCTCAATTTCAGCACAGTGGATGCAAACATTAACCCTGATGATATCAAAGAACAAATCCACATAGGAAATGGATTTACATTTTTTAGTTTGGAATTGTTTTTAGGGGGTTCTGGTCATTAAAGCGGGATTAGATGAAAATAAAATATTTTAGTGTGTATCTAGTTTTAGTTGGTGACTTTTGGATGGGGTCTCCAAGTGGATGTCCTTTTTGTTGATGATGAAGTCATTTCTGTTTCTTAGTTTTCCTTCTAACAGTCAGGCCCCTCTGCTGCAGGACTGCTGGAGGTCCACTCCAGACCCTGCTTGCCTGGGGATCACCTGCAGCGGCTGCAGAACAGTAAGGGTTGCTGCCAGTTTCTTCTTCTGCTATCTTTGTCCCAGAAGGATATCCGCCAGATGTCAGCCTGAGCTCTCCTTTATGAGGTGTCTCTTTGGATATACGGGGGTTGGGGAGCTGCCTGAAGAGACAGTCTGTCCCTTATAGGAGCTCGAGTGCTGAGCTGTGAGCTCCACTTTTCTGTTCATAGCTGCTGGACAGGTACATTTAAGTCTGCTGCAGTGGAACTCTTTTTTCCCAGGTGCTCTGTCCTGGGAAGGTGGGGCTTTATTTATAAGTTCCTGACATGCTGCTGTCTTTTTCCAGAGATGGCCTGCCCAGCAAGGAGATAGCCTAGTCACAGAATGTCAGCAGAGGCATTGCTGAGCTGCCATGGGCTCTGTCCAGCTACTGTGTGAACTTCCTTGTAGTTTTGTTTATAGAGGTATAGTTAGAACTGCCTCAGTAATGGCAGACTGCCTCGGTAGTGGTGGACACCCTTCCACCTACAGAGCTGGACTATCCTGGGTCCAGCTGCGCTTCATGGGAAACTCTCAATCCAGAGTGTTTCAGATTGCTGGTCTTTGTCGGGGTGGGACCCACTGAGCCAGATCACCTGGTTCCATTTCAGCCCCCTTTTTTTCAGCTAAATGGGCGACTCTGTCTCCCAGGTGTTCCAGGTGCCAGCTGAAACAACCGCCCATATTTGTGTGAGTTTTTGTGCGGAGACCCGCTACACCTGCCATGCTAGAAACTCATGGTGCTTCTCAGCCTAGGAATCTCCTGGTCTGTGGGAAGTAAAAACTCATTTGGAAATGCGGCGTTCACTCACCCTCTGCGTTCTCACTAGGAACTGTACTCCAGAGCTGTTCCTATTTAGCCATCTTGGATCTCGTGTATCTGTTTTTAAAAGGAAGAGTATGGCTTCTTTTAAATATCCCTAAAGCCATCTAGGAATTTTCCAGAAGTTGCATCATTATTTGCCAGTTAGGTACTGAAATCAAATATGTTTTAATCATGTCTCTATAACCAGAGCAAGCTAATCCCCTGTGCACTGTCAACTCTACTGTCCCGGAACATCCTCACGCTGGGCCCTCAGGTTTTCACAGAAACAAGGGCCTTTTCCTACCAAGGTTCCATAGTAACAAGAAACTACAGACATCTGGAAATAAGAAAGATGGCTTGCTTTCTTATATGATAAAGAGGACCAAGAACAGGTTAAAGAATGAAGCAATCATTTCTTTAAAATACTTAAAATAAAAAACACTTTTAAATGAAAAACATTGCTAAGTATACCCTCTATACCATTTTTGAACCTATCATATGGGGCAAATATATGTTAGGTAATTCCCTTTGTTAAAGAAAATATAAGGAAATCAGGGCCTTCTCCTATACTGTTAGTGGGAATATAAATTGGTAAAATATTTTTAAAAGGAAACTAAGTATAGTGCCTATCAAATATTGAAATGTGTATGTTTCTCTTAGGAATTTATAGAAAATCACACATGTGTAAAAACATCTATAAATATGTTCATTATAGTACTGTCTATGATAGCAACAACAATAACAAAAAAAAAATCACCTAAAAATGGCTTACATATAAGAGACTGCCTAAATAAGTTAAGGTATACTGATAAAAAGAGTACTATGTAGCCATTCAAAACAGGGTAGAATTGGAGTAAGGAATCAGCTCATCTGAGTCTGGTTCTGTCTCCATCAGTGACTGGCCAGGTGACTAACTGCAAGCTCCTATACTTACTTCTCTGGGCTATCTGTAAAAAGATGATCATTTCAATACTTACCTCATAAGATTGTTGCAACTAAAACAGTGCTTGGAGTATAGTAGAGATTCAATAAATTTAGCTATTATAAATTAAAGAGATAGGCCTCTTCAGACTGACATAGAAAAAGATATCTAAGATGTACTGTCAAGTGAAGAGATCAAGTTGCAGAAGAATTATGTAGAGGATAATCTCTTTTTTAAAAAATATTTTAAATGTGCTTATTGTTTGTTGTCTGTTTTCTCCCACTAAAATACAAGCTCCTTGAGAGCAGGGACTTTTGTTTACTATTGTATTCACAGTGTCCATTATAAGTACTCAATATATATTTGCTGAATGAATAATAATAACAGAAAGGCTCAGCAAGAAGAACAGGCAGATTCACAGGGATAGAAAGAGTAGAGGTTACCATGGGCTGCAGGAAGGCAGTATGGGAAGGTATTGTTTTTTGGTTTTTGGTTTTTTTTTGTGGGGGGGGGGGCCGAGCCACCTGGAGTGCTCCAGGTGACAGGGGCTGGGAAGGTATTGTTTAATGGGTACAGAGTTTGAGAGTGAGACGATGGAAAAGACCTGGAGATGGATAATGGTGATGATTAAACAACACTGTGAATGTACTTAAAGCCACTAAACTGTATACATTTAAAAGTAGTTAAAATTATAAGTGTTATATATATCTAGCACAATTCTTCCAAAAATTTCTACTTTTTCTTCACAAGAAGTAGAAAGATGGGGAACAGGGAAGGATGTCCATCTTATACAGGATATTACTAGTGTGACAGCAAAGCCTTACTAATCAGAAAACAGTTTAAATTCCTGACTTAGGATACAAGAAAAAAAAAAAAACTTTTATTCTTGTTATACAAAAGTAGCTAAACAGAGCTTAATCTTTCATCCTTATTAGACAGTATGTACATAGTCAGAACGTCAGGTCTGTGTTTTCAAGAGGCCTTATTTTGCTTTAAAGCTTTAACAAACGACCTTTATGTCTACAGTCTACAGTTTTCAAGTGCTTTCTCAAGGATCATCTTGATTTGTCCTGACAATAATCTAGTAATCATGTCAAAGGAATTTTAATTAAGTTTCTGAGCATTTGAGAGAAAAAAATAGAATTCCTAATTTACTCAGCTTTTTACCTTGTTCTCCAGCTTTGCATACATTTCATCAAAAGTAAGAGATGGAAATTTTTTATATTTAAGAATCTGAAACCACACAGCTAAGTCTAACATACAATGGAATAAATAGCATCGTACATTTCTTAGAACCTCTGAATATCTCTTGCTCCACTGCCAAGACAGCAAAGAAAGCCAATGAATTACAGTTTTAGATAAACATATTAACTACCGGTAGCAATGAGATGCCCTGACCTATAGTCTGAAATCTACAGTTGGAAGAAGTTGATCTAACATATTTTCATTCAACAAATGCAAGTACTCTGCTAGATACTTTGTGCAACATAGAAAAGATGAACAAAATATGATTCCTGCTCCTGCCATGTTAATCAGCTGCTGGAAGGAATCAGATGTGCAGATGAGGAGATTCTACAATTTAAGTCTCTGCCATTGAGAATGAGATTGACAAATAGTAGATTTAGTCACTTTGGGTTAATTCAATTTAATGACAATAAAATCAACGAATCAAGATTTAATTGATTACCTGGAATTTAGTCATTACTAAAGTTTTAGGTTTTGTTTTGTTTGCTTGCTTGCTTGCTTTTAAGGCCAACAAGGGAAGACTGAGTTGACTGAAATGTCAAACCAAGTCCTTGGTGTCAGCCTAATCAACAGGGAAGCAGCTCTGGCCTAAAACTGCAATTTGGGCATATGCACTAAATAATGAAAGAAAACCAGAACAAAGTATTTCATAATTCTATAAACACATTCTTGAACAATCCACCTGCTCCAAGCCAACTACAAACCCACTTGAATCTACTAAAGTCTATACTGGAGTCTACACTGCAAACCTACTCATTAAAGAATGAGAATTGCTGAAGTGTAAATCATAGAACATCGTGTAAATTACTCATCCACCTTAAGCCTTAACTTCCTGGTTGCAAAATTGGGAAGATTAAAACCTTATTCTCAAGCTGTTTGTGAAGATTAAATGAGATATTCATTAAATAAATAGCAAATGGATAAAAGTATATGTTCATATGTAAATTGTATATGCAGTGATAGAACAAGAATAAACAGCACATAACCCAGCACCTGTCACAATAAGCCATTGTCTAACACATGTCAGTACCTTCTTTACCATCTCTCCAGAATTTCTTCCCAATGGCAACTACATTTCCTTTATGAGAACATAGAAGAGACTGAAACCACCTTTGCAAAAATTATAAAAGTGAGGAAACTATGACAGTGAAAGACATCTGACCTAACTGACTCCATCTTGCTTCTAACCTCCAAGCTGTCATTGTCATTTATAGGCATAGGCTGAACTAACTTTGGGAAAAATTTAGTCTGTAGTTTAACTTTGCAACAAAGATGGTAACAGCCCTTCCCCAAACAAACCCCCTTCTAACCTAGGGACCAGTCTGCCTTTTTAGGACTAACAAATCAGCTACCGGATTTGAAATTATGGCTTAGGAGTAATGCAGCCAAAGGCTGCAAGATTCTGAACCTCTGGCTCCTGAATGGTTTATAGAATTAACCAGGAACAGAAGACAGCAAGGAAAACCCACTTCACCCTCCTGTGATTTCATCTTCAACCCAACCAATCAGCAATCCCCACTTTCTGACACTCTACCCACCAAATTATCCTTAAAAACCCCAATCCCCAAATTTTCAGGGAGACTAATTTGAGTAAAAATAAAACTCCAGTCTCCCATACAACTGCCTCTGTGTGAATTAAACTCCTCTGTTGCAATTCCTCTGTTTTAATAAATTGGCTCTGTCTGGACAGCAGGCAAGGAGAACCCAATGGGCAGTTATGAGACCTCTGAATTCTGAGCTACTCTCCATCTCCAGTTCTTTTCATCCTGATCCAACCATCTGCCTTCTCCTCCTCTCTCTAGGACAGTATTCCCCAAGCATATCCTTTCCATGTACCATAAAACAGCATAAACAGACATTTTAAAGGGATGAGATCAATAAGGATAATTCAAAGTTGTAGTATTTACTTCCTGCACCCCAGAGGAGTTTTTCAGAACTTGTTTACCTCAGCAGGTGACAGCAGTACAGTACACTAATAACATTCCTGGCCCACAATGCCCACTTCTCTTTAGTGATTGAAATCAATTTGCATCTAATTCAGAAACAGATCCAACAAATCTTTGAAGTAACATATGCCCTCGTGGTCTTTAATACCTGAAAAGAAAGTATAGTTTTCTAACCTCTTGTAGCTTCATTTATTATCTGGCACTTTCCACGGTGTATTGGGCTGAAGTTCACCAAGTGAAGGTAACTCAGCTCCTCCCCCACCCCAATTTCCCCACCAATTACTTCCTGTTGGTGGTTTGACCTTTTATGAAAGAAAGCAGGTTTCTTTACATTGGCCAACATAAACGACTGACCCATTGCTGGTGGTGCCATTTCCTATGTGGGATTTTCCATCCTCCATGAAAAGACTCACAGTAAGTTTTAGTTATTACTCAACTAACTCATGAAAAGAACAAAAAAAGAATAAGAAAATGCAAACAAAAAGTTAGAAGTTAAGCCACAGATAGAGACCTGAATTTAGGAGTAAAGGATTTTTCTACTCTACTAATAAAACTTCAGGAATTAAAGTAATATAAATCCACCACTACATTACAATTAAGCTGGTAAGCTTTTTTAAAAAAAGATACCCAAATGTATGGGGGCTAAAAGTCACCTCTGGGAACCAGCTCCTGACAGTGATCTGGACTTTCCCTCAAGGGCTCTCCTGAATATCCCTTCCCGGGCAGAAACTCAGATACAAGCAAGAACAATAGATCCTACAGGGCTTGTTGTTATGCAAGCCCACTCACCAAAACCAGGTGATCTGCATTTAACTTGCTCTCTCAAATACATTCTGAACCATGTGTTTCAGAACTAGATGACCCAGCTTTAAGCCAGACAGCCTAACCCCCAAGCCAGACAATTGACAGCTCTAGTTGTAAAAGTGATTCTAACAATTCATTTAATGCTCCACAGCCAAAACTGTATCCTGGAATAGGCTGTTGGCATCAGCGAGAGAAACACTCCCTAAAATAATGTTTCTCTTGCTATCAGGGGAGTATAGTATCTTCTTTGTACATAATAGGTTTCCAGTAAAGACTTTTGGCCTCCGCTTTTTTATAGATTGACATCATAAGAAGTCCTTCCAATAATAAGGGCATTTACAAGAAAGGAGGAGTAGAACAATGAACCTGAGTTCAGTTTCAGGGCTCCATGGTTCTTGCTATCTCAGAACCTCCAAGACCCAAGGAGCTGCCAGACACTTACACAAAGAGTACTATGTAGCCATTCAAAACAGGGTTTTGAAAGACTCACTCCAGCCCCATTTTCTCCTTAGCAAACTGTCATCCCAATGAGAAGAAGCAAATCCATGTAGCTTTGAAGAAGTTCTGCTCTTCATCTCTTTACCCTTTTAGCCTGTCCTGGAGATCAATGGGTGTGAAAATTTCCTACCCCTTATATGACACTTGGGAAGTGTAGGGTCCAAGATCAAAGCAGTTCAGGCTCTTAATCAGGAAATGTCTCTGGGACATTTCACACATTCTTCACCATTTTCCAAGCCCCAATTCTGTAACAACCCCTCTGCAAGGCGTTGCGGACCCCAAGGTAACCAAGACCTCGTCTCTGTGAGAAAAGAAAAATAGTTCAGAGAAGTCTGCACTATGGGAAGTCCATAAAATTTATCAGGCCCAAAGAGACAGGCATCTAAGACTTCAATCATGCACCCCCACACTCATGCATGGGGGCAATTATTTAAAAGTATTTTGTTCCTGACTAGCGGCCTCACCCATTATCTTCATGTTCCTGGAATTTATAATACGAAGAAACAATGTATAGCCAATCAATAGCTTATGTTATTCTAATGTAAATTCTTGGTCAATGCCTCTGGAACAGTCTCTTCTCTTAAAACCTGCTTGTAACTACTGCTAATCGGAAAACTTCAATCTGTGCTCCCAGGTTGCAGTCCTCAAGCTTGGCCCAAACAAACCCTCTACTTATATCAATTTTACCTCAGCTTCGTTCTTTTAAGTAGACATCTGTCCTAACAAGAATCCTTCTAGTGGGCAAGAAAATAGTTGTGAACAAATTGTGACACAATGTGATAGTTACTCTAATTTAGGTGCCCCTTATCTAAACAGGTTTGGAACCATAGGAAAGGGGAGGCCATATTTCAATGTACGTGTAGAGGTGTCAGGGGAAACCCTCAGAACAAGTGAAGCTGAGTCCTGAATGATGAGTGGATGAGTAGATGAGTTAGGGAGGGTCGTGTTAGTTCCTAACAAGCTAACAGTCAAAAAAAAAAAAAAAACTTCACCGATACTGTCAGAGACGTCCAAAGCATTCCAACCAGAGCAACTTCATCTTACGTTCCCAGGAGGTTAGTTATTTTTAGGCACAGTTTCAGTTAAGGAAACAGGTTAATAACGTTTACTGACCAGACCCAGGACTTAACAGGCCCAGGAAATGTTCTGATGTCCTGATATTGTTACTGGAAAGGGACCCCAATCCAGATCCCAAGAGAAGGTATTTGGACCTCATGCAAGAAAGAATTCCATTTGATGGGGGTCCAAGTTTCTGAAGGGCAAACTCAGGGTCATATGTTAAGATGTTATCTTTAGTTTCTGTAGAGAACCAAATATCTTATGACTACAACTTCCTTGGCTATTGTTTTAAGCTACTATTACCTTCTTACTTATCAAGTTGCTTATTTAATTCTCAGGACTAGCTCGGTACCTGGAATTTCCATTAAAGAAATTCAAGATTTTCCTTCATTTCCATGCTTGGTGGAGGGTAGTAGGCAACCTGATAAGCAAGAAGGTAATAATAGCTTGAAACAATAGCCAAGGAAGTCAGAGTCCCTATAGAAACTAAAGATGATATCTTAACATATGTCCCTGAGTTGTTCTGCAGAAACCTGGACCTGAGTCACCAAATGGAAAACACCATCCACTGGCACATAGACCTTGGAGAAGGGGGAACTGGGCACTGAACACTGACCACTGTTCTTCATTCTTAATTTCTTCCTGAGGGGCCTGGTGGAAGTCACACCTACAGGCCAGACAGAGTTCAACATTCCTTTCTGCTGACCCCAACTTTTTAAACAAAGCTTTACCAATCACACATCAGGAAATCTTTGAATCTACCTGTGACCTATGGACCCCCACTTCAAGATGTCCCCATTTTTTTAGGTCAAACCAATGTACAGCCTCCATGTATTGATCTATGGCTTTGCCTGGAAACTCTGCCTCCCTGCCTTCAAAAACTCTTAACATGTAAGCCATCAAGCGGTTTGGGTTTTAAGGATTAGCTGCCCAATTCTCCTTGCATAGCACCCTGCAATAAATGCCTCACTTTCCCTCACTGCAAATCAATCCTAGTGTTAGTGTTTGGCTTTGCTGCATGGGCAGACAGATTGACTGACCCAAGTTCAGTTTCAGTAACAGCCTTCCTCTACTGTGACTTGGGCTTCCATTCTAAATGGCTGGAGTGAATCACAAACATACATCCCACAGCATTCGTGAATGTGGAGGGCAAAAGTGAGCTTGCCATCATCTCATTACATCAGTAAAAGTAATTTCTAGGTCCTAACAGATCAGAGACCAGGCAAAGATTAGGCATGAATTGGGTCATGGAGGCCTCAACTGTTGCCTTGCGCACACTTCCTCTGAGGAAAGCAACCTAGATGCACTCTCTCTTGGATAAATAAGGTGCTGCAGCTTGTGCTATAATGTTGATTGCAAAGAAATCGATCTTATAAAACTAGAAGACTGCACTGGGGCAGGAGGTTAAAGCATCGGATGGCAGGAGGGAGATAAAGCTGTTCAAGACAGCTCTAGGACCATTCTGCCCTCTAGAGATATCCCATTATACATAGGGAGAGAAACAAATGTCATTAAGGTCTGTCTTTCAAGAAATATGAACTTCAGATGAACAATACCAAGGTGTGCCCCACTGTGGTTCCGCATACATCCCTACTAATGCTAAGCTACCTTTAGGTAGAGCATGCGCCAGTCTCAAGGCCCAGGAACTACAGAAGATGAGTAGATGATGGAGCTACTTCTTGTGCAATCCCATGTTTCTGTGCATTTTGGGGTAAGGAAGGTGTTACCTTCAGAGCTTCTCTTTTGAGTAAGCCAGCGTTTCATTTTATATCCAGTCTGTCAAGGGAAAAAGGAACGAATACTACCCCAAAAAAGCAGGAGGAACAATTATGAAGTCAAGTCATGCCAGAGACCAGTGAAAGAAGGGGAAACATGGAGGTAGACACCAGAGTCCTGGGCTTTCCTAACTTCAGAGCTAAGCTTCAAGAGGGAGCTTGCTTTAGAAACATCCAGAAAGTTGGAGTCACGTGGAAAATCTAGGCTAAGAGCCCATTTCCTTTGGCTCTGAAAGGTACTCTTGTCGATCACAGCATCAGATCCAGCAAAGCTAGGAGCAGTATGGAACACTGGAGGAAGAAGGTGGCTGCAGATCCTTGAAGCTATGTTCCTGCCTCCTTGTGGCTGATGAAGGGCAAGGCCTGAGCCAAAATGACAAGATCTTCTTGTGCAGAGACTCCCAGAGGACCTAGCATGGATCCAAGACTCCCACTTCCCTCTCAGAGTCATATAGGTCCTCCGTGATGCCATTCTGGAGAGAAGCAGGGGAGGAGAGGGACACCCGAAGGCCCTACAAAATTAAATAATCGAAAGCTTATTTGAACCGGAAAAGACTGTGGTTGCTAAATTCATCAGTGGAAGGTTTGCTGGAGATTGTTTTTTCCTACTTACACTTTGTAGTGTGTGACTTAGTGAAAAAGGACAAATCCCTTATAAAAAGTAGCCATATTTTTAGGGCATATAGGTATTAATGTAAGTAAATTGTGATCCCAACTATATTCATGTCCATCGCTGAATGCAATCCGCCTTTTTCTTGTTATCTTCAGGAGTCAATTCATATCAAGAATGCTATATTAGTTTCCCAGGGCTAGAACAGCAAAGTACCACAAGCTGCGTGGTTTAAAACAAGGGAAACCAATTCTCTCACAGTTCTGAAGGCTAGAAGATCAAAATCAAGGTGTTGGCAAAGCTTGTTTCTTCTGGAGGTTTTGAGGGAGAATCTGTTTCATGCGTCTCTTCTAGCTTCTGGTAGTTGTTGACAATACTTGGCATTCTTAGGCTTGTAGACCCATCCCCTCACACTCTGCCTCTGTCAACACATGGCATGTACTTTGTGTCTTCTGTTTCTTCGCGTCTTTATATGGCCTTCCTATTGGCACACCAGTGATTAGATATGGGGTCCACTCTAATCAAATGTAACCTCAATCTTAACATCCCCAAAGACTCTATTTCCAAGTAAGGCCACATTTCAATGTTCCAGGTAGATGCGAATTTGGGGGCACACTATTCAATGCAGCACAAATGCAAAAGGGGATTTTAATTAATGGTCCAGTATTGAAATTATGTAGTAGAGTACTAGGAAGATTTGCATTTGCTATAAAGAGATCTAGAGGTCTCCACCACTTGGCCAGGCTAGACTTCTTTGGTTCTCTACTCTACATGCATGTTGGGGCCCTTTACAGGCTGTCCAAATGCCCTTTCTCTGCCTTGTTTACCTGGCTAAATTTTCTACATCTTTTGAGTCTTAACTGTAGTATCACTTCCTCTAGGAACCCTCTTCAGAGAATTTTAAGAAATTAGAGCTTCTCTGGGCTCCCATGTTAGGCTGCACTTCCCATCATGCCACTTGCCTTGCTATAATCTCACACCTGTCCACTTGCCTGGTCTCCAATTCCTGAGGGTAGCAAGTCAATTTCCCACTGGTAGCACTGGGCCTAGCACAGAATATAAGAGCCCAGGACTGCTGTGATAAGATTACCCAAGCTCTGGTGAGTAACAGGGCATTCTTTTTTTCCTTTTTGAGACAGAGTTTCGCTCTTGTTGCCCAGGCTGGAGGGCAATGGCGCAATCTCGGCTCAAGGCAAACTCCGTCTCCCGGGTTCAAGTGATTCTTCATAACAGTATTCTCATACGAGTCACTCAACTTCTTTGGGTCTCAATTTCTTCATCTAAAAAATAAGAGTCTTGGATTGCAATGTCTAAGCAACCTCCTTAGTCTAACATTCTATATTAATGATTATCTTAGTCGATTTTCCTACTGATTTAAAGAACTGCCCAAGATTGGGTAATTTATAAAGAAAAGAGGTTAATTGACTCACAGTTCAGTATGGCTGGAGAAGTCTCAGGAAACTTACAATCATGGCAGAAGGTGACAGGAAAGCATGGCACATTCTTCACAAAGCAGCAGGAAGGAGAAGTGCCTAGTAAGGGGGAAGAGCCCAATATAAAACCATCAGATCTCATGACATCTCACTATCACAAGAACAGCATGGGAGAAACTGCCCCCATGATTCAATTACCTCCACCTGCTCTCTCCCTTGACATGTGGGAGAGACGTATATTACTACGTATATTACGGGAATTACAACTGAAAATGAGATTTGGGTAGCGACACAAAACCTAACCATATCAATAATGATAAGTAAGAACTTCTAATAGCTATGCAGTACTTCACAGTTCTAAGTGCTTCACATATAGTAATTCATTTCATATTACCATAATTCTATGAAGTAAGTGCTTTACAGATAAAGAATCAGAGAAACAGAGAGGTTAAAGAACTTTCATAAACTTGCAGAGCTTGAAAATGGCAGAAGTGGAATTTGAACCTAACAGTCTGGTTCTAGAATCTATGTGCCTAACCAACCCACTATCTCTTCCTCTCTATAATGACATCTCCTTTTATTCCCTAGAGGAACTGATGTGAATGTTTAATCCCAAGAAACCAGATATGTCTGATTCATCATTTATATTCTAGAACTATAAGTTCTAGTTCATCAGTTAGGCAAAAAGGGGAGTAATCTTTTAATATCTTATAATCAAAAATTTAACACCAGTATCAAACTCTTAGTAATATATTTGGAATAATACAATACTTATATATTATATTTATATAATATAGTTATAATTAACATTAAAATATATTTTTAATACTAAAAATATTTTATTACTATGTATATTTTAATACTAAATATTATATGTAAATATATTTTCAATACTAATATTTTAGTATTTACATATAGTAATATGCATTTATTATATTTACATAGAGTAATACTAAAATATTTTTACTAAAAATATTTATATTTTTAATTTTACTAGTTTATATTTTTATAGTTTACAATTTTACTAGTTTATATTTTTGTTTTACTAGCTTATATTTTTAATTTTACTAGCATTACACAAATACTAAAATATTTTTAGTATTAAAATTTAAATTAAAAATATAAATAATTTTAATACTAAAAATATTTTAATATTACTACATATAAATACTAAAATATTTACTATATATAACTGTAATATTGGGGTTCAGGGTGCCCTCAGCTCCCCTGAGATGATGTTTCTCCAGGTTCTTCGTCTCCTGCCCTCTCAAGAATGAGAGAGGGGACCACGGTGCAGTGCTCAGTAAATGCTAGACTCAAAAGTGTTTGTAGAAAGTGATTTATTTAAAGAGAGAGGGAAATAGGAGAAGGAGAAAGAAACAGCTAACTCTCACACTGAGTGAGAGAATCCAGAAAGATGGAATCCAGGAGAGCAAAGCAGCTTCCACACTGAGTGGAAGGGAATGGAGAGAGATGGAGTTTAGGAGGGGAAGACAGGCTTCCATGAGAAAGTGTGGAAGGGGACCCCAGAGGAGAAATCCAGGAGAGAGAAAGATGGCTTCCACGAAGGGAGTGTTCATGGAAGGGGACCCAAACATGGAGTCTGAAGGGATGTGGAAGAAGGGGACTTTTAACCTGGGAGGACCCCACCTTCTCTAAGACCCCTGGCCAATGAAAGGAGTTCTTTAGAAATTCCCCTGCGGTGACTGACACTTTGTTTCTTTGAGAGCCCAAGAAATTTAAACAGATGGAGAGAGATAGGAGGGGGTCATGGTGCTAGGAAGTTCTTGCCATTAAAACTATGCCCCCTGGTGGACCCAGCAAGAGAACACATTCCCTCATTCGCCGACTCTGAACAGGAAAGCCCAACTTCTGTTGGAATTACAGAAGTCTACTTCTGCTGAAATGGGGCATAGAAGGGGCCCTGCAGTTGAGGTTTCCTCCAGAGGGGAGACTTTCAGGGGTGCAGGTTGATCTAGAGGTCCACAATATAGCCCATGAGCCAAGGACATCCAGAGTTCCAGCGGCAAGATTACCTTACGGCTCTACAAGAAACTAACGTGACAAGGTGGTTAAAGATGAGAGGCCTAGAGGCCAACAAATATGGAATAGTTATAAAGAGCCTAGGAATTCAAAACTGACTCCAGCAGGTACTTGAGCCAGCAACCTTGCAATTGCAGACCCTACCCTTAACCCCTTCACCATTTTGACCACTTGTATTAAAGGAAGGCAGAAAGCTTTCTTAAGCTGTATTTTGAATGAGAATGCTCCACCCTGGGGCGATGTGGTCTGACTAAAAGCCGGGAAGGGCTGACGGCCAGCAGCCGCTTCTTTTCTTTCTGCTGGCGCCCCAGACAAAAAGCCTCTGGCCGCTTTGAGTGTAAAAGCCTCGTTTTCAGCTGCTGCTGGGTCAGCCATGATTTCCCCCATCCCACGGCTTTCCGTCGCCATGTTGACGCCGCCAGAACCTCCTGCTGCTTGTGGGCCACTCCTCAAGCAGCTGCCCCACACAGGGACCTGCAGCCAGCAGGTGAACGCCCTGGGGAAGGCTTTTTACACTGCGGCCTGGGACTGGGGAATGCCGGAGAGGCCTGCCAGAGCCATGCTCCAGGCCACCATGCTCCCCGGTCCCCTGCAGGCTCGGGCTGTACCTCGCCCCTGTTTTCTCCCGGCCAGCAGTGCTGGCGGCTCTGGCTTGCTGCAGGCACCTGGGCCCACCCAGCGGGCTAGGCCACGGTCTCTACGGTTCCAGAGAGCAAGGAAAGGCCTGGGGGCAGTGCTCACCCACTCCGCCCCACAGGATCCCACAGGAAATCCCTGTGCTTTTAATTCCAGCCAGCTGCACCTCCAAGGCTCCGCACTGCTGCGCCGGTGTTCTTAAAGACAGGACAGAATGGGGCTGGTTTTACTCACAATTTTGAATTCTGCATCTCTGGCTACACCCCTTTCCTGGCTGTACCCCTCTTCTGGTGTACTCCTCTCCTGGTGTACCCCTCTCCTGTCTGGCTTGCCAAAATATTGGGGTTCAAAACCTCAGAGGAACCCCAAGCTTCTCTAAGGCCCCCTGGCCAATGAAAGAAGTTCCTCAGAACTTCTGCTGAGGTGATTGACTCTTAGTTTCTTCCCGCACCGGCACACCGTTAAATCTCCCGGATGGAAAGAGTTGGGAAGGGGGCATGGCGCTGGGAAGTACTTGCCCTTAAAACTACGCCCCCTCGTGGACCCAGAAAGCAAACACATTCCCTCATAACTACTACATGTAGTAATACTAAAATATTTTTAGCATTAAAAATTTTTATTTTTAATATTAATATAACTATATTATATAAATATAATGATATATATACTACATGTAAATAAATATTTTTAGAATTAAAAATATTTATATTTTAATTAATATTAATTATAATTAGCAATACTTTAAATAATGGTTATAAAGTCACACAGCCACTGCTCTTGCACCTGTTACTCAAAACAAAAATGTTTTGTTCTGGAAATTTTACCTGATTTATATTCCTCCAAACTTTTATTAGATGTATTTTGTCCTTTCACTTGTTTTTAAAGGTAATGCCAAAAAACCATTGGTTCTATGCCTGATTATAGTACTCACACACACTATAATAGTCATTCAATAATTGGCCTGTGGTTTGTAATCCCTGAAACCAACTTGAAAATAAACAAGTTATTGGCAATATTTAAATACAGGCTGTATTACTATTAAATAATTAGAATCCTATTTCATGACTTTCATAATAAAAAGTACAGGAACAGCCATCTAAAGCTTGTGTGAGTGACATGAATATTAATTAGATGTGGATTATTTAAAAAGTTGAAGTTTTGTGCATACAAATGAATATTATTTAGCCATGAAAAATAAGAAAATCATACCATTTGTGACAACCTAATGCCTGGAAGACATTATGCCAGGTGAAACAGGCCAGAAACAGAAAGATAAATACTATATAATCTCACTTACATATGAAATCTAAAAAAGTCAAACTCACTGGGCACAGTGGCCAACACCTATAATCCTAGCACTTTGGAAAGCAAAGGCAGGAGGATTGCTTGAGCTCAAGAGTTTGAGATCAGTCTGGGCAGCATGGGGAAACTCTGTCTCTATAAAAAAAAATTACAAAAAATTAGCCAGGCATGGTGGCACATTTCTATAGTCCTAGTTACTCAGGAGGCTGTGGTGGGTGGATCACCTGAGACTGGGGAGGTCAAGGCTGCAGTAAGCCCTGATCACACCACTGTATTCCAGTCTGGGTGACAGAGTGAGACCCCATCTCAAAAATATAAATTAAAAAATTTTAAATAAGAAAGTGAAACTCAAAGCAGCACAGTAATAAGCAGTTGCCAGGGGCTAGGGTTAGAGAAACAGAGAGACATTAGTCAAAATTTACAAACTTTCATTTATAAGATGAATATGTTTTGAACATCTACTATACAACATGATGATTATAGTTAATAATACTGCATTGTATACTTGGAATTTTCTAACAGAGTAAATCTCATCATACATTCTCATCATACACCAAAAAAATGGGCCAGATATGGCGGCCCATGACTATAATCCCAACACTTGGGGAGGCCAAAGCAGGAGGATTGCTTGAGGCCAGGAGTTTAAGACCAGCCTGGGCAACATAGCAAGTCCCCATCTCTATGATAAAATAAAAATTAAAAATTAAAAAAAAATGGCAACTGTGTGGTGATTGGATGTGTTGATTAGATTATGGTAATGATTTCACAGTGTATACATATATCAAATCATCACATTGTACATCTTAAATACATACAATTTTTGTTCATCAATTTTACCTCAGTGAAATAGGGAAAAATAAGATGCAAGAATGATAGACTGCCAGGGAGAGGGAAACAGGGAAAAAAAGAATAATAGACTGTCAAAAGTAAAAATAAATAAAAATTAAAAGTTGGAGTTTAGTAGAAGAAATAAAACATAATATAAAAATAACTGTGACAAACTATGCAATGATCAGTGCTCTTATAAAGGTGGAAAGAAAGTTGCAGTGGGAAAGAAAGACAAGTGAGAAGAGGGTCAAGATCAGGGCAGACTCTGGGGAAGAGAAAGCTCTTGAGCTAGTCCTTGAAGGACTGCTGTGGTTCCTGTACAACAATAAGGAGTGAAAGCCATTCAGGTACAGAGAGCAGCAGGAGCAAAGACAGAGAAGTCAGAAAACGGAGTATCTGCAAGAAACACCTAAGTACTATGCTGCCATCTATCTGGCAAGCAGAATGCATAAAAGGAGATAATGGGAAATAAAGGGAAAAACATATGTTCGGGTTAGATTATGACCCTTACAATTATCCTGGTACATGACAATAATAACCTAAGTTGAGGCAGTGTCAAAACAGGAATGGAGAACAAAATATAGATTCAAGAAACATTCTAAATATACAATTCACAACATTTGGCAACAGAAGGGGAAGGAAGAGGGGAAAAGTCAAAGATGACATCACATTCTTTCCCCTTATGGTGAGGTGAATGTTGGTGGCATTGACAAAAATAAGGAGAGAAAATGTGGAACAAGTTCTGGTCCATCTGTCTGAGTTCTGTATACCAAGGCTCAGCTAGCTCATCACAGACCAGAAGTAGAGAATATTTCAAGCTCAGTAGTCACTTTATGACTCATCAGATGTGAGGGTGAAGTTATTTTTACTGTCACAGCAGTAAAACAAAACCTGAACATTGTTAACAAGATTCTTCAGGTTTTCTGAATGTCCAAGTGGGTTGTCTAGAACAACTAAGCCTTAACTTAGAGCCTCAAAGTCTAATCTTAGAGGAAAATTTAAACGGTTTTATGTCCCCAGTCCTTAGCTGGTTGAAATCTGAAAGCTATCTTTTCTCCTTTTGAGATATGAGTGTGACACATCATTCACCTCTAAATTTTCTCAGTTTTCTCTTCATTAAATATTTAGCGTGACAGATTCTCAACTTGTAGGTTGAGAAGCAGGTACTCTACATTTCATCATCTGGATTTTACCTCAATCAATATTCTGAATAGTTTTTCCATAGTGCTGTCAATCTTTAACCACTCTACCATCACTTGATGGTGTCACACATTTCTATGAATCATCATCACTGTGGTTTCTGGAAATTGCTTGAGCTACACCCAGAGCATCTGACCTGTCACATCTGCCCAAGATCACTTTAGGTGACCTTTTATGTGCACATATGCCCATGCTCCTAGACATTCTGTAAATCTAAACTAAGTGTGGAGAACAAAGTCATTAAAAATCCAAGTGTAAGAATTCCACATGAGAATTTACCTGGCAGGACAATAAGTAAATGCTTTTTGCTAAACAAGGAACTGGAGTTTACTTTCTGGACATATTTTCACCAGTCATCATAATTGAAACCTGACATACATAAAACCGTAACTAAATACCAATACCATTGGAGCAGAGTACCATAAAGAGAAATGTCCTAGGCTCCTCTTATAGCCAATGGGGAAACTTTCTATCCAATTAAGGGAACACAGATGTAGCATCAAACGGCCTACAAGAGTGCTAATTCTCACAGATAAACTTGTAACTCCCCAAAATTAAACAGTCCTCTTCCGAACTATTGATATAAGCCTGACATTTAAATGCACACAAGTAGCAGCAATTCCATTTGGATCTCCTGATTGAGTCGATTACTGTGGTGCTAACCATGCCCATTCCATCCCGGAGTTTAAGTAAACAAGACCACCCCTCTCTGCTCTTTGCCCAGGATTTATGAGGGCTCTGTGTCTGGCACTCAGAGAAATGTTGGCTTTCTCTCAGCAGTGATTACATATACAACATTGTCATATAATTTTTAGATTTTTCAAAGACTTCAAAGTTCACAGCCTTCTGTGAAGTTACAATCGGGGCATGTTTATCACAGCAAGGACTAAAGGGAGGAGTGCTATGAAGAAACTTCAAACTATGGGCATTTCACAGATGCATTCTGTGCATCTATAAAATGTCAAAACGTCCAGGAGAAAAATTTAAAAGCCAGTCGGTTCACCACTCATACAGGGATAAAGCCAGGCTGAGGCAAATGTGGCTTAAATGTTGGTTTGGAAGGGCTGTTTGATTTTGCCATGATCAAGATATTGTATCCTAATTGTTTCCTTTGCTAAATGAGCAGTGCTTAATTGCTAAGTAAAATTAGTCCACTTCCTCCCTCCTCTCTTTTTGAAAGTGACCAGATGTCCCATTTGGGGGGCTTACCCGCTGTGATGTAGTGCTGAGAATACAAGACAAACTTTGCGTGTCTTAAGAGGCCACACTGCTTGATAGTGAATGTGGGGCTCTGCAGTCAGACTTGCCTTTGCATGAAGCCCAGCTCTGTCACGCAGTAACTGACCACCACCAGACAAGTTACCCTGTATGTCTCAGTTACTCCACTTATAAGATGGGGTTGATAGTAATGGTACCTACCTTATCAAGCTGTGAGGATCCAATAAAATAACATGTGCTGAGTACATGGAAAGTATTCCATAAATATTATTTTATTATTGTAATTAAAACATTAGACAAGAGAAACCAAAGTTCTTCTCTTCAGTTCAAGGATGAATCCCTGAAACACCAATTAAAATTCTCCTATTCGGGTTCTGAATTCTGTATCCCCATAGCTTTTGCTCATATTTTTTATTGGAGGACTTATAAGACATTGATGTCCTACAATGCATCAAGCACTGTGCAAGAGGCTTCTCAAATATATTACAGTCACAGAATCAAGCAACATGCTAGCACTGATTTAACGTTAATCTTCCCCAAAAATACTATCTCATTCATTCTCTTTATGTTCCATTCATCCAACAAGGATCTATTATGAGCCAGCCAATGGGCTACCCAAGTGTGTCTGCTTAATATCCCTGGCTCTTACCAATCAAAGCAAATTCTTCTAGGAAAGCAATGTTTTGAGAGAAGCTGCCTAGATTCTCTATGTTAGCCAGCACATTCATTCTGGGAAGGCTCTCCAGAGGGTTGGCGGGTTATACATACATCTTTCCGTACAGTCCTGGCTGAGAAGAGCCACTGTGTCCTTTGCATGCTGAGCAACACTCTGCGTCATCATGACTCACGAGTGATCAATCATCTGACATTTAAACATCCTGACTAACTACCAGCAGCATTTTGCTTCAGTTATTGGAAGTGTCTCTGAGTGAACATGCTCTTAGGACAAGATCTGAATCACTGTCTCTGAGGGCAACAATGCAAATTGCCAAGAAATTCATAATAAACAACCAGGGCACAAGAATAGCCTTGTTGCATGTCACTGAGCACCATGAGGCATCTGATGTTGCTCTTTCCTTAATCATGCTTATGATGCTGCTTCTTGTGAAGTGACGCACATGATCCTTACAGACGTATACAGTGTTAGAGCTGGGAAGGACATCATCTTGAAAATGAGGTGATCATCACAGAGAGGAGTGGAAGGAACGTAACATTTATTAAATTCCAGAACCCAGATCTCCTGACTGCTGCTTTAAGGATGTTTTCACTGTATCACGCCTAGTGAAAAGATTTCAAGATTCTCTGCTCAACTACTTCCTTATCAAAATTCTCACTTACCAACTTAATTATCAATCTTTTAGTAATGGCTGTGAGCACAATCTGCCAGTCATAATGCTCATCTTAGTATCACTCTAGCCACTGGCTGAGAGATTCTGTCGCATTTTCATCCTTCTGCAATCTATAAACCACATTGGGACAGCTTGTCTCATACCCTGGTGGTGAGAGGGTAGATTGGTGCAGTCTTTCCAGAGGGCAGCCTTGCAATGTATCCAGCACACCATATATGTGTCTACCTTGAGCGTTATCCTTCTATTTCCAGGAATTTACACTAAAGAAATGATCTAAGATGTGTCAAAGATGTGTGTACACCGTTAGCAAGGGAAAGAGTATTGCAGGTCCAGAAAGTAAGAAAAGAAAAGAAGAAGAAATTTTCTGCTCAGTCAGCGGTTACCCACACCTGAACACCCTAAAAGGCACCACTACCACACCTTAATATCTACTGAGTATCATCTCCCACCTGGTGGCAGATAGTGGAATTATACAATGCCAAGGAAGAGCTGCTACCTAAGAAACATACCTTGTAAAGTCAACTGAATTTCACTGACTGGAAATATCTGGATTTCAAACTTGAAATTAGAAAAAAATTTTTATATTAAAAACATTACTCCCTAGTCACTTCTTACCTTTTTCTCCCTTTATTATTCTCTTACATCCATACAACTGCTACTTTCTCCTTCTCCTCAGTCTTCTAAGAAGTCTCTCTGCATTGCAGATCCTTTTTTTTTTTTTTTTTTTTTTTTTTCCCCAAAGCCAAAGTAGCATGATAGGACTCAATTGCTAATATAGGGGAAATTGTGTGACCAGATAAGGTAATTAAATGTGTCTGTTCTGTTGCTGGCAAGGCTGTGGAAAAATAGGAATGCTTTAACACTGTTAGTGGGAGTGTAAATTAGTTCAACCATTGTGGAAGAGGGTGTGGCAATTCCTCAAGGATCTAGAACCAGTGGAAGGATGACTTAAGGCTGGGATTTTGAGACCATTTGACCCAGCATATACCCAAAGGATTATAAATCATGCTACTATAAAAACATATGCACGCGTATGTTTATTGCAGCACTATTCCTAATAGCAAAGACTTGGAAACAACCCAAATGCTGATCAATGATAGACAGGATAAAGAAAATGTGGCATATATATACCATGGAATACTGTGCAGCCATAAAAAAGAATGAGTTCATGTCCTTTGCAGGGACATGGATGAAGCTGGAAGCCATTATTCTCAGCAAACTAACACAGGAACAGAAAACCAAACACTGCATGTTCTCACTCATATTTGGGAGTTGAAAAATGGGAACACATGGACACAGGGAGAGGAACATCACACACTGAGGCCTGTCAGGGGGTGGGGGTCAAGGGGAGGGAGAACATTAGAACAGATACCTAATGCATGCAGAGCTTAAAACCTAGATGATGAGCTGATAGGTGCAGCAAACCACCATGGCACATGTATACCTATGCAACAAGTGTGCACATTCTGTACATGTATCCCAGAACTTAAAGTAAAATAAATAAATGTGTCTCTTCAGTGGAAGAGTCCCTACTACTTGGAGTGACTGTGATAGATCAGACTAGTAGTTCAGGCATTAAGTAATTCTCACTGTTAACAATCTTCCTATAAAACTTCAAATTTTACTTCCAGAAAATTCACTGACTATCCTGGAATATGCATATTAGGGGAAGCAATCACGAACCACTACACTGTAAAGAAACTATTTTTGTTAGAGATCACATATTCTCTTGAGTCCAACTGCACAGCAAGATGTTTTCTGGCCGATGGGAAGATAGAAATTAAAACCGAATAAGCACAGTAGCTGTCTTCTTGTAGAGAAGGTAACAAACAGTAGGGAGAGATTATCCCACAGAGGGTTCTGAGGGAAAGTACCTAGAACCATAAAACCAAGCTCCCCCCATCCAGGGCTGCCTGCCTGGCCTCCTCTGTCCACAGGCTCTTCCACTTGGCCCCCATCTACAAGATCCAGAGACCAATCTGGTGCTTTTCTAACCTTAAGTCTTACTGAAACTTAGTCTCAAGCCAGGCCTGGTGGTTCACGCCAGCTACCTGGGAGACTAAAGTGGGAGAACGACTTGAGGCTGGGATTTTGAGACCAATCTGGGCAACATAGTGAGACTTCATCTCTAAAAAAATAAAAATAAATTTAACCTCAAAAGGCATGCATTTCTGCACATCTTGTACTTCTCCTTTAAACACGTGTAACTATCGACTTCATTGTAATTTTCTGATTAATGGCGTCTGCCTTCTCCTTGACTTCAAATTCCCTGAGACTAGAGGCTGTGTCTCTCATTTACAGTTTTATCCCCAGTGCCTGGCACGATACCTAGCATATTATTGGTGCTCAGTAAATTTTGTGCCCCAGTTCTAGAAACGGAGTCATATTCTGTTTCACACCTAGCCTCTTGTACAATCTCTGCCTAAAACACACCTCTTGAAGACTAGGACTTTATCTTGCTCTTACCAGACAAGTCTCCTCCTCTAGGACCACCATCCAGGTCCGGGATATCCTCAAGCCTCTGAATCGTGCTGACTCCCACCTCCCACCTCCCTACATGCTTCACGCTCCCCACTTCCCACAGCTGAATCTTCCTGCAGGGGTGGGCCTTGTCTCCTCCCAGGTGTTATCTATCTGCCAGGTCCTGCTCCTCCTCCTCTGGCCCCTCTTCACACCAACAGAGCTCCAGTTGTGAGTGTGGATAACTAGAGAAACTCCAAGAGAATAAGTCTTCAAAGTACCTTTACATCCAAGACCTGAGAGAGCATGGGGAAAATATCGTGCTATGAGTTGTCAATATAAAGAAAGTTATGTTGAGTCACCTACTATAAGGTACTAAACAGACCTAAACTTTCAGACAGTCTCAATAAGAGCATTTAAAACACAGCCTCTCTAGAGAAGTGTAGATTCTACTTGAGAATACGATTTATTCACAGACACATACATGAAATATTTTTTTAATTCACAAATCAAAATTCTATGCAGGTGAAAACAATACCAATTGAAAACAACTAGTAATGGCTACTTTGTCCAGAAGGGACATAGGGGAGAGTAAGAATTGCTAGTTGTCAGTAGATGTAGGAGTAGTAGCTATAATAGTAGGAGTTAGACTTAATCAGTATCTACTATGGGCTAGTCGTTGAGCTAGGTTCTTTACATAAATTATCTCAGATCTTCACCATAAACTTGCAAAAAAGATGATATCCTCCTTTTAAAGATAAGAAAATCAAGGTTAAATATAATAACTCTTCCAACATAACATAGCTTGTAAAGAGTAGAACAAGATTCAAACCAGTGCCTATCAGAGACCAAAGTCTACACTTTGATGATAGGCGCCATCGCCTGTGGAGAACTAGGAAGGTGCTTCTGCACCAGGTGTGTGTCATGTCTGGAATGAGCTCATGATAGAAAGTGTTGCATGGTTGGAGTACAAAAGTTGCTCCAGGTGGTTGCAAGGCATGAATTTGGTGAATAAAAGGACAATGATTTGAGGGTGCTGAAGATTAAAAAGAGTAAAAATTTAGACCGAGTAGCATAGGTTCTGAAGAGTCTACGTGGCTTTTTGAATTGGACAGTGATCAGTTGAAGATAATTCTTTACTGGGAGCTGAGTGTAAGGTGAATTTGAATGAAAAACTGGAGGCAGTGGACCCAGTTAGTTCCTCAGGAAGAAAACGGAGGGGCCAAGCAAGGACCAGACACACATACAGAAGCAATATTGAGAAAGCAGGAAGAAGGTGGAGGTATAGAAAGAAGAATGTGAAGAAAGTAACATTTCAAAGCTGCCTTTTCTAATTAACTGTGAAGGGGATCCATATGGCCTAAATTAGAGCTATTTCGATGGAGTGAAGAGGAGAGAAAACAGACGACAAATACTAAAAGAGAAAAATTGATGCTGGAGTGAGTTGTTATAGATCACTTGTTCTAAAAGACTAGAAAGAAAATGAAATGAGCTGATAGCTGGCTAGGAAAGTTAAAATAAGGCTTCTTTTGTTTATTGTGTAATTGGGTGCTTAAATGCAATCAAAAGACCCAGAAATTCCACTGCTGAGTATCTACCCAAAGGAAACGAATTCATTCTGTGAGAAAGAAACTTGCATATGTATGTTTATAGCAGCACAGTTCACAACTGCGAAGATATGGAACCAAACTAAGTGCCCATTGACTAATAAGTGGATAAAGAAAATGTGGTATATATTTAACATATACCATGGACTACTACTCAGCCATAAAAAGTAACAAAATAATGTCTTTTACAGCAACTTGGATGGAGCTGGAGGCTGTTATTCTAAGTGAAGTAACTCAGGAGTAGAAAACCGAATACCATATGTTCTTACTTATAAGTGGGAGATAAGCTATGAGTATGCAAAGGCATACAGAGTGGTATAATGGACTTTAGAGACTCAGAAGGGGAATGGTGGAAGAGAGGCTAGGGATGTAAAAACTACATATTGGGTACAGTGTACACTATTTGGGTAATAGGTGCACTGAAATCTCAAAATTCACCAGTATATAATTTGTCTACATAAGAAAAAAAAATTTGTGCTCCAAAACCTATTGAAATTTTTTTTTTAAATTTTAAGAAAGAGAATAAAAGAGTAAGAAAGATGAGTAGATTGAGCCATCACTGATATCTAGGAGCGCCCCCAGAGTAGCCATGACAACACTAGTTTCCAAGCAGCAAAGTCTAGAAATGTGATAAGCCAAACTTCACCCTCCCGGCCCAAACTCCTGACTCTTCCAAGATTGGCCTTGGGACTTAGTTAAATCAATTACAATCCATTTCCTAATGTATAATGTGGAAGCCATAATTATTTCCCTGTCTATCCAGCACTGTATCTGATCAACACTAGAAATTCATTAAATATTTTTTGATTGATTACTTCCCAGAGTAGTTATGAAAATTTAGATAACAGAGTAGGAAGGGTTAAAGGTGCCATAAATATCATTACTCAGTAAATGTTATTTATGAAAGTATATCAGTATCATGTATTAAAACCATAACATAATTTCATTTATTCTAATTCCTGGATTCAAAATATGCAAAGAATGAAATAACACACCATGCTTCTCTGGAGAAAACTGTTGGCATATGATTCTTAATATATGTTTAGAGCAGTGGTTCCTAAACAGCCACCTGAATAAATTGCAAGAGGATTAACAAGGGACTTTTCAAAACATAAGGACTTTTAGGCCCCACTCCTGAAGATTCAAATTCTGTAGTTCTGTAATGAGACTGGGGAATCAACACTTTTTAAAACTCCTAAGGTGACTGTAATGTGCAGGCAGCTTTGGGAAGCACTAATTGAGAATGTACAAACACTGGTCTCTCTAAGACAATTAGGCTGTCCTTCAAAGAGAAAAATCCACTAGTGCCTTCTAGAACTCCACCATGGAAGGAACTGTTGGCCAGAGATCCCCACCCCAATATCTGGGACCCTGGGATGCTCTTGACCTACACCTGCCTCCAGGGCCCATCTTCTTCGTTCCTCTTTCCCCTTTTCTTAACTCCATCTGCTCCAACCCTTGGGACGTCCCCTTTCCAAGACCACCCACAGCAAGAACAGCGACCTCCTTTTCCTCTTCCTGTTTTGCTGCCCCTGTAGATAAGCACAAAAGCCCTTTCCCTTTTAAAGGATGCTAACTGATCAATACCACCGAGGATAGGGAAACCAAAAGACAACAAACTTAGAGGTGAATGGGTTCCAGATCTCCAAGGACTTACCACCATGATCATGGACCATGGTTTTTGATTCCTAGTAGAGAAAGAGTAAGCCAAAAAGCTTGAGCAGAAATTCTGAGTAATGAGCTAAGAGAACCTCACAGGCAGTCAGGGCTGGGTTCTTAGAAACACAATCCAATTATTCATTTATAATAATTCTTCAGCGTCTCTTAAGCAATAGGCATTTCACTCACCAAGATACTGATAAGGACAAAATCTTTCCTCTCAAAAAGCTCTCAATCTTCTTCTTTCCCCTCAAAAAGCTCTCAATCATCCACAAGAGGAAGATATATAAACATATGATTTATACATACATTGTGTGAGGAGCTGCAATGGAGCAGCACTGTGCCTATGTGGCTATTTAAAGTTAATTAAAATTAAATATGATTAGTACAGAAAATGGGTGAATTGTATGGCATGTAAACTATACCTCAATAAAGTTGTTTTAAGAAGTTACATTTTTTAAAAAGTGAAATAAGATTAAGAATTCCTTTCCTCAACCACACTGGCCAGGTTTCCAGTGGCCGCCATATTGGACAGCACACGCAACACATTTCCATGAGCACAGAGTCTGCAAGGCACTGTGAAAGAGGCGTTGTGGTAAGCCAGAGGAGGGAGCAGCTTCTCTGCTTCAGGAGGGCACATAAGGCTTCAAATATGGCATGTTTGAGTGGCTTCTGAAAGATGAATATGAGTTTTTCCTAAAATGTAAGAACTGAGGTAGGGAAAGAGGAATTGGACAGAATGCACAAAGGCAGAGAGGTTGCATGGTGTGATCAGGAAGTGCTGAGAAATATAACTAGGCTGTGTGGGACTCAGGAATGAGTTATGACACTGAAGAAATAGATCCTGAACAGCAGCTATGAGGCAGCTTTGGATGCCGAAGGAAAGCAGGAGCTTATATCCTGACAGCAAGGATGTGAATGATGATGTTCACTTGTTAGTGTGTTCGTTTTTTATTAATAGAATTTTTATTGCAATATAATATACATACAGAAAAACACACATAGCATCCAGGACATAACTCAGAGTTATCACAAAAGATACCCAACTGTATCATCACCATCAAGGGCAAGAAACATGTTGGCACCTCAAAATCCCCCCTTTCATGCCCCTTCCCATTCACCATCCACTTCCTTCCCCCCAAAGCAACTCTAGCCTAGATTTAACCCTACAGATCTGTTTCATATTTTAATAGAGGTTTTTAAGCAGGAAAACAACATGGCCATATTTCACTTTGAAGAAGAACATCTTGGCAACTCTGTGGAGGAGTCTGTGGTAGAAAGAAATGGTGGTAGAAAGCAACAAGGGATGATAAAGATGGCTCTAGTTTAAGGCAGTAATGAAAACAGGCTGATGTCCAGGGAATCTTAGTAATAAAAATCATAGCATTTACTAAGTCCTGGATATTTTCCAGGCACTGAAGTGTGGGCATGGCATAGATCTTAACATTCAATCCCCCATGCAATCCTCCAAAGTCAGTAGGCATGCAGAGAGGGAGAGGCAAAGCCAAGACTCAATTACACACACATCTGCTTCCACAATCTATGACCTTGACTGTTACTCTGGCTCTCTGTTGCTACTATCATCCTTTTTGAGAAGGAGCAAACTGTTCCAGGGTCTGACTATGCATAAAGCATAGGAAGGAGTTAAGAATGAATCAAATGCTTAGCTTATGAGAGAAGCTGAAGATCTGGAGATGCCAGGACCTTCCTTTAAGGATCTCAACCTCATCAAAGCCCTCATTTTCCTTAAAAGCCAGAACTTTTGTTTTAAAAATAGAAATTGAAGAACAAGTAATCCTAGTTGGCTGTCAAAACCATGACATCAGAGGCTTGATAGTTGTATTATCCACTGCTGTGTAACAGATCACCCCCAACACTTAATGGCTTAAAATAACAATATAGTGTCTGTGGGTCAGAAATTCATGAGCAAGTGGATGGGCAGTTTTGGCTTGCTGTCTCCAGCCAGATGCTAGTTGAGGCTGCAGTTACCCAAGGGCTTGACTGGGGCTGGAGGAATCACTTTCTGAGTGGCTCACTCACATGGTGGGCACATTGGTGCTGACTATCGGGTAAAGGCCTCAGCATCTGTCCAAGTGGATCTCACCATAGAGCTGCTTTAGTGTCCTCATAGCATGCAACTGGCTGTCCTCAAAGTGAGTGATCCAAGACACCAAAGCAGAAACTACAAAGCTTTTGATAAGCTAACCTTAAGTGACACATTTTTACTTTCACCATATTCCATCAGTTATTGGCCATACAGAGTCAGTCATGATTCAGTGTGTTAATTTCACAGTGCATGAGTACCAGGCAGCATGGATCTCTGGAGGTCAACTTAGAGGCTAGGTGCCACAGTAGTAAAGGGTGGCTTTGTGCAAATCACAAGTGTCCTATGAATGAAGCACTTAAAATGGAAACAGGGAGGGATGATTCTGCATTCCTAACAGATGGAACAGTGTGATTAAAGGTACCACATTATATGGCCTCTATCTGATTTGGCTAAAGCGAATCAATCATGAGTGGCAGGGGGGACCCAGAGAATACAGGCCCACATTGTAGACACCTTGCATGTCTGAAAAGGGAACATCAACTTCATCTATAAATAAATAGGGGCCACACATGTTACCTCAGTGCAAGGATGGTAAGGATCACAAAACGTTAGAATGGAAGGGCTTTTTGAGACTAACTTCCTATCAATAGACTGTTCTCATGGTCCCCTGGAAGCTGAGGCAATTCAAGTCTTTCTGTTTTACAAAAGGAAACATACTTGGTCAGGGTTGTGCATTAGGAAGGCAATCCTGGCAACAATGTGGAAAATAAATTAGAGGAAGGAAGAATGGAAGGAGAGTTGCTGAGTTGAAACCTTGAGTCCATTTACCAGCATGAAAAGCCTAGAGTATGATGATGGTGGTAGAAATGCAAAGGAATGGAAGAGACATAAAGAACATTGTGAGATTGTTCTAGTGAACATGATAGACTTCCGCATTCACAGTGTATTTGTCCATTTTTCACACTGCTATAAAGAAATACCTGAGACTGGGTAATTTGTAAACAAAAGAGGTTGAATAAACTCACAATTATGTATGGCTGGGGAGGCCTCAGGAAATTTATAATCATGGCAGAAGGCAAAGAGGAAGCAAGGCCTGTCTTACATGGCAGCAAAAGAGAAGAGCACAGAGGGAAATTGTCAAACACTTATAAAACCATCAGATCACATGAGACTCACTCACTATCTCAAGAACAGCAAGGGGGAAACCACCCCCATGATCCAATTACCTCTCACCAGGTCCCTCTCTTGATACATGGGGATTACAATTCAAGATGAGATTTGGGTAGGGACATAGAGCCAAACCTATCACAATGTTCAGTCATGTTTTCCTTCACTTCATCATGAAAGAATGACTTAATATGAGATGACATAATTTGCAATTATCCTTTTTTTTTTTTTAACATCTTTCCTCCTATCCACAGGGCCTACCTTTCCCTAACTACCAACTCATATCTATGATTTTCTTCAGCACCTTTTTCAAAGTTCACTTACTCCTGGAAGCCCTCGCTGACTACCCTCAGCCAATCAGATCACTCCTGCCCTCTACACTTATGGAAGCAGTTGTTTCCATATCATATTATACTACTAAATATTGTGGAAGGCATATCATTCCTATAGCCTAGCTGAGCCATGAAAGGCAATGACAGATATTAAATAGAACATTTTGCAAGATCTATTGAGTTAATCAGGGGTATGGCATTACCTCTACAATCCTGACTGTACCTACCAGATCCTAATCTTAGTTAAAATTAACCTTGATATTTAGTTTACCTTTTGGCTTTGACTACTTTTTACTTGTTTTAAAAATCAGGACGAAACAAAATTGAACTAAAAATAAAGTGGTAAAATACAATCAATAAAGAGATTTTAATTAACATTGGGCATAAAAATATATTTTACTGAATCTTAAGGGTTTTTTAACATTTGCTGTTTACAGTATCTTGTCTTATTAGAGAGACTATCAAATCATAGATCAGTCATACATTGATTCAGGATCAGTCTTTCTTTTTTCAGTATATTACATTACTGAGGGATAAACTGGATTTAGAGTTAATTTTTAAAGTTAAATTGGTATTTAACTGAAGAATGAATCCATTTAAAATATTTCTGCTTGGTGTGGCAGTCTGTCCTAAACATACTCCACAGTTCCACAACTCCTAATTCCATGTAGGTGGGTAACCGCTTCCCAGAACACATGGGAAACTTATTATTGGAGTGTTGCTGCCATCTAGTGGAAATTTTACTAACCGTGAATAAGTTCTTAAGGCTAATTAGGCCCCCTACTCTTCACTGCCACTCTCACCTGGCCTTTTTTTCTCTTTTTCCTTTCTTTCTTTCTCACTATCACAGCTGCACTCAGATACACCAAGAAGAGAAAATATTTACTCAGTTACTGGGAACGTCTTTGAAAATGGGTGCTTTGTGTCCAGCAAGACAATATTTCTATTTGGCCAAAGCTCATTTGTCAGAAAATATATGCATGTGTCCTAATTTTTGCGAAAAGAAATACAGAAAGGATTAACCAGAAACTAGTAGGATTGATTACCTAAAGAAAAATGATGAAAGTGAATGAGAAAGATAGACAAAAAAAGATAGAACTCTTCTGATTATATTTTTATATAGTTTTAACTTTTGAACCACATAAAACCACATATTGACATTTTCAAATATAAAATTTAATCACCAGGTTGGGAGGACTGTAAATTGAACAGAAACAGAAACAAATCAACCTAAGCATGTATCATATCAAAAATGTAATTATTCAGGACAAGAAAAATAATTATTCCAACTTTTGAATGTGAAACTCTAACTGGCCACTCTCAGGGAATATTCTAAGGATAATAACTAAGAAAGCCTTGAGCTTTACCTAGTAAGGTAAGTATGTCTTGGGTAGTGGTATTGATGTAGTAATTCTGAAACTATTTTGTGTGTAGTTTAGAATTTCAAATAGATAAACATATTGATATTGCTGGTGTTGCAGGACGTTTCCTTAGTTCAGCTAAAGACAGGGTCCTTGTCCATCCCATGGTCACCAAAATTTAGGCTCACAGACGGTTTGAAGGGTAAGTAAAGCAGGGTTTTGTTGGGTGAAAGGGGGAAAAAGTGGGAAACAGGGATCCTCCACAGGCCAGAGTCCCTGCTAAAGAGATTCCCACCTGCAAGTTCCACACAGCTCAAGGGAGGGGCCTTAAATCCTAGGATCCACACTGAAAGAGGAGGGCCCAGGCTCCTCCCTGCTGCAAACGTTGTGAACTTGTGTCTCCACCCTAGTGTGCACTCTTTCCAGTGCACAGGCCGGTTGGGATTTTTCCAGGGTTCCCCTCCCGTTTGGCTGTCTCACTGGAAACCAGTTTACCCCCATAGGAGGCTTGCTTTTTGTTTTTTTTAAGAAGATATGGTGTAAAGGAAGAAGCAGCAAACTCTTTGGTGTTGGATTACAAAATTAGAGCTATCAGTACAAATTCATGGTCTTTAAAACTACATATTGGCTGGGCCCAGTGGCTCACACCTGTAATCCCAGCACTTAGGGAGGTCGAGTCAGGCAGATCACCTGAGGTTGGGAGCTCAAGATCAGTCTGGTCAACACGGTAAAACTCTGCTTCTAGTAAAAATACAAAAATTCGCCAGGTGTGATGGCACATGCCTGTAATCCCAGCTACTCAAGAGACTGAGGCATGAGAATCATTTGAACCAGGGAGGTGGAGGTTGCAATGAACAGAGGTTATGTCACTGGATTCTAGCCTGGGTGACAGACAGAAAGAGACTCTGTCTCAAAAAAGGGGGGGGAAAAAGTATATATTTCCTATTTTGTACATTGAAAGAGCCTAGACGCAATAACCTCCTGCAGAAGGAGTACACCTGCACCCTGGCTTCCATGTCTAAACACCATAGTCAAAAGACAAAAGCAGGATCCCACAGAGAAATGGCTGATTCCAGGGCTGGGTCAAGGAAAGCACAAGGTGATCCTGGAACATCTTTTGTTTCAGAACATCAGAACATGCTTTTCTTTCAGATTCAATAACTCATTTTAGCATTTCTTGTAGGACAGGTCTTGTGTTGAAGTCTCCCAGCATTTATTTGTCTTGAAAAGTCTTTATTTCTCCTTTATGCTTGAAGGATATTTTCACTGGATATACTATTCTGGGATAAAACATTTTTTTACCTTCAGCACTTTAAGCATGTCATGCCACTTTCTCCTGGCGTGTAAGGTTTCCACTGAAAAGTCTGCTACCAGATGTATTGGAGCTCCTTTGTATGTTATTTGTTTGTTTTCTCTTGCTGCTTTTAGGATCCTTTCTTTACCCTTGACCTTTGAAGTCTGATTATTACCTGCCTTGAGGTAGTCTTCTTTGGTTTAAATCAGCTTGGTGTTCTATAACCTTCTCATATTTTATTAATATCTTTATTTATATACTTTATTAATATCTTCTTATACTTTATTATCTTTCTTTAAATTTGGAAAGTTTTCTATTATTCCCTTGAATAAATTTTCTGCCCCAATCTCTCTCTATTACCTCTTAAAGCCAATGACTCTTAGATTTGCCCTTTTGAGCCTACTTTCTACATCTTATAGGCATATTTTATTCTTTTTCTTTTTTATTGTTTCTTCTGACTGTGTATTTTCAAACTGCCTGCCTTCAAGCTAATGAATTCTTTATTCTGCTTGATCAAGTCTGCTGTTAAGAGACTCTGATGTATTTTTCAGTATGTCAATTGCATTTTTCAGCTTCAAAATTTCTGCTTCTTTTTAATCATTTCAATCTCTTTGCTAAAATTTATCTGATAGGATTCTGAATTCCTTCTCTGTATTATCTTGAATTTCATTAAGCTTTCTCAAAATAGCCATTTTGAATTCTCTGTCTGAAAGGTCACATATCTCCATCTCTCCAGAATTGGAACTAGTGCCTTATTAAGTTCATTTGATGTGGTCGTTTTTCTGGATGTTTTTTATGTTTGTCAGTGATGGGCATTGAAGAGGCTATGGGGATGGAGAATTTCCATGTCTGAGATATCAATGCTGACAAAATCCTAAATTATATCAAAGTCCAAGATCTGTCTCTACTTCATATTTCATTGTGGAACTTATGTTCCTGAATAGACAAACTTGTATAAAACAATTTCTATACGATATAAAAACCCAGACAAAAGTTGCACTTTTCTGCATTCAAAAATATTTTAATTTCTTTTTCATTTTTATCTGTTTGTGAAAATTTCTAAGATTATTTTGTTTTGTTTTTTTTTACATGAAATAGCATCTCACTGTGTTGCCCAGTCCAGTCTTGAAGTCCTGAGCTCAAGTGATCCTCCTGCCTCAGTCACCCAAGTAGCTAGAATTACAAGTGCATGCCACCATGCTTGGCTAATTTCTGTCCTTTTTGTATGTGGAGAAGCTGAACGTCTGTTTGTAAAAGAAGTTTACAAACAGACCTTCAGCTTCTCCACATATAAAACATAGTGGTGTAACACTGTCTTCATCTTTTCTCGGAAAGGGCTATACTTTTGTTGTTACTGTTTTAAAAATTGCAGTAAAATAAGCATAAGACAAAAATTGACCATTTTAACCATTTTTAAGTGTATAGTTCTAGTGTACTTTTTTTACTGCCAAAAATGTCATTCTTTTACAAAATAACAAATACACTGTGATGGGGGAGTGGGTTGCTTTTACTAGAAAATTAAGAAGGTGTTACTTTTTTTGAGTCCCTAACTTTGTTTCAAAATATAATACTACTGGACTAAGAAATGCAGGAATCAAACAACTACTGCCTTAAAGAAGAGTTGAGATTTACAGGTTTAGGATGGTCAGGGGTGGTAAGTCATAAGAGCAAGCCAGTAGAAAGAGGAAGGTGCAGGGCATTTTCAGGAGTGTGCCAGATTAGAATTGCTAAAAACAAAGTTCTCTTGAAAAGGGGCAGGAATTAAGTTTTGGTCCATTTAAAAATATTTAGTATATAATAATGTTTGGTTCATAGCAGAAACTCAATAAATATTTGTTAATTGAGTGTGGTGAAAGCTTGAGTCTGAGTCACAAGAGCCAGAAAATAAGGTTTAAATTTTATTTTACAGTATTTCATTATAGCCGCCCAAACAGACTACAACATCTATTAACCTCATGACAGAGCTGGGTCCCAGGCTCAAAACTGGAATCATTGGGACAAAGGGTCTGAGGGTATTCATTATAGACATTTGCCAATTCCCCAAATTTATTTATTCTCCCCAACCCCACTTTTTAATGATACCCTAAAATGTTCCACAAAATGGCCTAGGTGCAATTGATTATATCCTTAGCCCCATGGGTGAGCCCTGATTGGCTTAAAACAACTAGTCCCTTTTTTCCCCAGGACCCACAGACATTGGTTCAGGAATGGGGGCATAATATAGTCAGGGATTTTTTTTTTTTGTTTTTTTTTTAAATGAGAACTCCTAAGAAAAAGATTCTTGTATTTCTCTCTGAAGTTGAGACAGAAAGCATGTACCCCTAAGGGCTGTTGGCAGCCATCTTTGGACTGCAAAGGGAGAGCCTGAATGAGAACAGAGGAGGTGCAGAGGAGAAATAGTGCAAGCGAAACTAAATCCACGTGTCCACATGTAAGCTATAGACTAAAAATCCTTCACCTCTTACCCCCGGACTCTCCCGTTAATGCTTAACTTCCTGCTTCTGCTTCAGCTAGCTTGGGTCTTGTTTTCTTTTACTTGCAACTCAGATTAAAGTGATCCTCAGGCCGGGCGCAGTGGCTCAAGCCTGTAATCCCAGCACTTTGGGAGGCCGAGGCGGGTGGATCACGAGGTCAAGAGATCGAGACCATCCTGGTCAACATGGTGAAACCCCGTCTCTACTAAAAATACAAAAAATTAGCTGGGCATGGTCGTGCGTGCCTGTAATCCCAGCTACTCAGGAGGCTGAGGCAGGAGAATTGCCTGAACCCAGGAGGCGGAGGTTGCGGTGAGCCGAGATCGCGCCATTGCACTCCAGCCTGGGTAACATGAGTGAAACTCCGTCTCAAAAAAAAAAAAAAAAAGTGATCCTCAGAATAAGAGGGGAAAAAGTGGGTCCTAGTGGTAATCTAGCACTCTGGGTAGAGAGTAGCTATTTAAGGAAGAGAAAAGAGGGGTCTAGGTGGCCACACTGAAGTGACTAGCCATCAAGGAATGAGGGTGGCATTGGGATGAAAAGGGAAGGGCTGGCTGTGAGCTTCAACATGAAAGAAGTGCACATGAGAATGGTTTCTGTCGTGCCCTCTACTTTGGTTAATTCTACTGCCTTCTCCTCAGGGATGATGAAGGCCTCCTCATCCCCAGAGAAATGATGCAACCAGGTGGCTGGATCAGAGATAAGAAAGTCAGGAAAGGGGAAAGGTTGCTTGAGCAGTTACTTTAGGAATAAGAAGAGGAGGCTAAAAAAGGGGGGAGGGTCTAGAGTGTGAAACATTTTTGTGTGTTACACACACACACACACACACACACACACACACACACGACATCGACAGAAACATAGAGAACAGGACAGCATAATACAGTTGCTAAGAATAAGCTAAGAGTTAGTTTCTCAAGACCAAACAGATACTAGTTCCAAAACCCACGAATTACTTACTGTCTCAATTCACTTAAGGTTCCCCTTCTTGTCTCTAAATGAGCATGAAAGTGCCACGTTTAAAAAATAACTGAGGCTCCCAAAATGTAACATAGGGAAGCCCGTAGCAGTGTGTCTGGAAGGAGTAAGCATTCATCATTTGTATTTATCATATAAAATTAAGATAGAGGAACACAGGAGGACAGGACAGGGTGAAAATAAAACACTGCTTTACTTAGATCCTGACCCTCCTCGGTGGCAAGTATGAGTATTCATTTTGTACAGTAGTAGCAATAAGGCATATTAAAAGAAAGGCTCACGTTTCCTCTAAAAGAAATGGTTTTTGAGAAATGCCAATACCATTTACTCAATGTCCTCTGTGCTATACTATTCTCCGACAGAGCCACTTAGTAAATGTGCGAACTGTGCTGACAACACTTGCCAATTTTCAACATGGAAGAACAGCAGGGGCACCTAACAGAACAAAATCTTAAATCGAAATAATGCCAAAGCTTTATTTCACATGGTGATATGTGGCACTGCTCCTCACAAAATCAGGGCTCCCCCCAGCAGGACAGGGCCAACTAGGTTAGGGTGTCCTGCCCTCATTCACCCGGCAGGGCTTGGGATGAGCTGGACGTGACTGCCGCGGGCATTTCTGTTCAACCCTGAAGGCTTCGCTGCAGGAGGCCGCCTGGCAGTCCGGCTGAGCAGCAAATCTGAGAAACAAAGCCCTTGGGACTAGGAAGGAGAGATGAGATTCTGGTTTGGCAGAGACACCTGGTGCCCGCTATTAAGAAATAATAGGACTGTCATAAGGCACTTCATCAACAAAAACAGTGTCGTCTCCATAAGCCACTCTATTAGTGGTAACAAATAATAGCTCCGGGCCTGCATTATCTCGTTTAATAGTCTCAACAACCGCTAAGTGCGTCTTATCACCATTTAAAGAAACGTGGCTCCTAGGGTTAAAGTACTTCGGTCACAATGTGAGCGAGTCCAAACTTGACCCCAGACCTTAGGGCGGGGTTGGTGGCCGAGGCCCCCGGTGAGCCTCCGGGCCGCCTGCCCAGCCTAGGGAGGACCGCGTGGGCGGGCCGGGAGCGCAGGTGGCTGCACCCCACGAGGGGGCGGGCTCAACGGGCGACTCCCGCCCGGAACCCCAGGCAGCCCGCACACTACTCCACCTGCGCAGGAGCCCGCGGCGGTGCGTGCAGCGGAGGGGCTCTGTCTTCCCTTTGATCTCACGAGCCCGGCGTCCCGCAGCGTGCGCCCCAGCACAGCCCGCCATTCCGCCCGGAGCCCGCCCGGTCGCCGCGCTGCACGCCCGGGGTGCGCCCTCTGCCCTCGCTGGGACAGAGGGCCCCGCAGCCGTCATGCTGCCCGCCATCTACACGGTCCTGGCGGCGCTGCTGTTCCTGCCGCTCCTGGTGAATCTCTGCTGTCCCTACTTCTTCCAGGACATGGGCTACTTTTTGCATGTGGCCTCCGTGGCCCGGCGGGTGCGCAGCTATGGGCAGCAGCGGCCGGTGCGCACCATCCTGAGGGTGTTCCTGGAGAAAGCGCGCCAGACGCCACACAAGCCTTTTCTGCTCTTCCGCGACGAGACTCTCACCTACGCGCAGGTGGACCGGCGCAGCAACCAGGTGGCCCGGGCGCTCCACGACCACCTCGGCCTGCGCCAGGGAGACTGCGTGGCGCTCTTTATGGATAATGAGCCCGCCTACGTGTGGCTGTGGCTGGGGCTGGTCAAGCTGGGCTGTGCCATGGCGTGCCTCAATTGCAACATCCGCGCGAAGTCCCTGCTGCACTGCTTCCAGTGCTGCGGGGCGAAGGTGCTGCTGGCCTCGCCAGGTGAGCCCCGAGGACCGCCCTGCCCTGGCACCAGGGCTTCTCCGCGCCTTGACTAACCAGCCACAGCGTGGTGTAAGGGGCTCGCAGAGGGAGGTTCAGATCGGAACTGGAGATATAGAAAAAGGGGTTGGCAGTGTTTGCTTGAATCGCAAATAATGATCATATAGAACCACCTGTTGTGGAAGCTGATTATGTGCTAGGTTCTGTGTTGAGCACTCTACAGGCAGTGTGGCTTTCAATCCTCACAGTGGATAGGGTTTATTATAGTACTTTTATAGATGAGACCACTGAGATCCTGAGAGGTGAAGACTCATGCCCAGCCATCTGTCTCCAAAGTCCAAGCTCTTAATCAATACTTATAATATCTGCATTAAAATGCAGAGGGTCTTGAGTGTGAACTCTAGTGGATCCAGAGGGGTTCTTCTCACCTCTGCTGCTTGATTAGCTGTGTGATCATGGGAGAGTCAATTTTCTCTGTCCCTTGGTTTGCTCCTCTCTAATGAGGCAGTCTTCAATGTTGCTTCCAGCTCTCAAGTGCTGTTAGCATCCCTGGCCCTTGCTGCAGAACAAAGGTGACCCCACCTGATCCCCAGAGAGACGATATTGGGAATCTGCTGCGGGGCCCTTGTGAGCCCTCCACCCCCAACATCTATAACAATAGTGACCCCTTCAGTTCTGTGGTTACCTCCTGCCACATTTCAGCCAGACTTGAAATATTAATTTCATGCTCAAGTGATGACAAGGCCAGGAAGCAACAGAGGACCTGTTACTCACAGGGCTGATGGCTTTTCCGTCCCAGAGAGCTTGTCTCTGCACTCGAATAAGGACCAAGGGTTCCTTCTCTCAATCACTAAGAAAAGGCCTACCCAGGTGTGGGCTGAAAGACCTGAGTGACAGAGTAGGGGTTTAGGGAGCCAAGGAGCCTCAGCTTTCTAGAATGCATTTCGGTGCCAACCCCTATGGTAGATGCTTTTATTACCCCAGGAGATAACATATCACTACCCTACTACCACTACCACCATGATACATTTGAGAAAACTGAGGCATAAAATTCCAAGCTAGCTCTATCCAACTTCAAAGCCATGCTCTTTCCTACGTCTTTTTTTTGTTGGTTTCTTTGACAGGATCTCAGTCTGTTGCCCAGGCTGGAGTGCAGTGGCATGATTTCACCTCACTGCAACCTCTGCCTCCCAGGTTCAAGCGATCCTCCCACCTCAGCCTCCCAAGTAGCTGGGGCCGCAGACATGCACCACCACACCCAGCTATTTTTTTTGTTATTTTTGGTAGAGACAGGGTTTCACCATGTTCCCCAGGGTAGTCTCAAACTCCTGAGATCAAGTGATCCACCCACCTTGGCCTCCCAAAGTGCTGGGATTACCAGTGTGAGCCACCACACCCAGCCTCTTTCCTACATCTTGTTGTCTTCCTCTACATGGATATAAAGTGTAAGTGCTGAAAGGGATCAAGTGTCCATTTGCTCTACCACTTCATTTCATAGCTGGGGAAACTTAGGCAAGCTACTTGGGTTACCTAGTATCACAGAAGATTAAAGGTCAATTCACTTGTGAGAAACCAGGAAACTTACACACCTGCTTCATGTGGCATGAAATAAATAATCCAAAAAATACAGGCTTGTATAAAAGTTTAAAAGCAGAAAGACAAGTTTAGGCTGCATGCGGTGGCTCAAGTCTATAATCCCAGCACCTTGCAAGGCCAAGGCTGGCAGATCACTTGAGGTTAGGAGCTCATGGCAAAAATTTGCCATGTTAGGCCAACATGGCAAAAATCCTGTCTCTACTAAAAAAAAATACAAAAATTAGCTGGGCATGGTAGTGCATACTTGTAATCCCAGCTACCTGGGAGGCTGAGGCAGGAGAATCGCTTGAACCCAGGAAGCAGAGGTTGCAGGAAGCCAAGATCACACCATTGCACTTCAGCCTGGGGTATAGAGAGGGAATCTGTCTCAAAAAAAAGAAAGTCAAGCTTAAAGGTGGCTGCATTGTTTGGAAGAGATGGTCCTTTCAAGAAAATTCCCATTAATTTCTAGTTGCCTGAGAAAAGCAAAAACGTCACTACTTTGTAACTAGAAGACTCTCCTAAGCCTATTATTTTACCGGCTTAGTTGGAGGGAAGTTATTAACACAATGATCTTTGTACCACTTCAAGAGGCATTTAAATCCTATTTATCTCTTTAGTATCCCAGGCCCCCTTAGAGGAAGGTCACAGGATTTGGAATTTTGTTGACAAAGAAGCTCAGGATTAAATGACCATAATACAGTTTGGTTCTATTAATAAAGTCAGAATTAAAACTACAACCAGATACCCTCTTCCCACCCAGGCAACAGTTCTCTGCCATAGAGCTGTGTATTTACATGGAGAATATATTGAAATTTCTACATTAAAATCAAACTCGAACCAGACTTTCTAGTGGACCTAAGGCACTCTCTGGATAGTCAACTGACTTTTGAGATAGGCCACATATTTGAAAAAAAAAAAATCAGTTTTTCCAAATCACTGAGATACCTTTGCACATGAAGCAAAATTACAGTCTGGCACAGAGTTGCATGTTTACTAAACATGCCCTTGGGAAAATATGTTGATTCTTAGAATTCTTTGGTGTTAGAAGGGATCTTAGAGATATACTAACCCTATAATCCTCTAACTTTAATGAATGTGTTATACTTCAAAAAAAAATTTACAGAAGAAACTTTAAAAGCCTAAGAATCACCTGGGAAGCATACTTTTAAAAACATTTCTGTGGCCAGGCACTGTGGCTCACTTCTATAATCCCAGCAATATGGGAGGCAGAGGAGGGAGGATCGCTTGAGTCTAGAGGCTGGAGACTAGCCTGGGCAACATGACGAAACCCCGTCTCTACAAAAAAGTACAAAAATTAGCTGGGAATGGTGGTGAGCGCCTGTGGTCCAAGTTACTAGGGATACTGAGGCAAAAGGATTGCTTGAGCCCGGGAGGTTGAGGCTCCAGTGAGCTGTGATTGTGCCACTACATTCTGGCCTGGGTGATAGAGTGCGACCCTGTCTCAAAACAAAAACATAAAATTTCTGAGCTCCATCCCTAAAAATGCTGACTCAGTAAGACTATGTTGGGGCCCAGGAATGTGTATTTTTATAAGAAGCCCCACCCCCACCCCAGGTGATTTTGAAGCATATGGTCTGAGGACTAGGCTTTGAGAAACAATTAGTCTAGTTTCCCTTTTTTTTTTGAGACAGAGTCTCCCTCTCTCACCAAGCTGGAGTGCAATGGCGCAAACTTGGCTCCCTGCAACTTCTGCCTCCTGGGTTCAAGCGATTCTCCTGCCTCAGCCTCCTAACTGGGACTATAGGTGCATGCCACCACGCCCAGCTAATTTTTGTATTTTTATTAGAGATGGAGTTTCGCCATGTTGGCCAGGATGGTCTTGATCTCTTGACCTCGTGATCTGCCCACCTCAGCCTCCTAAAGTGCTGGGACTACATGCATGAGCCCAGCTTTTCCATTGTTTTATAGCTGTATAAACAAAGGCCCAGAGGGATGATATGGATTGCACCCGGTCACATAGATAGTTAGGAACAGAAAGGTAGACATAGAACCTAGATTTTTTTTTTTCTCACAAGGCACTGTGTATTCTATCACACCATCTTGAACATGATACATAAATGTGAGTTTGATTCCATACTTTGAATTTCAGCCCAGAGCTTGTGGGCTCCTAAGAGCTCTTGAGCTCTATCTGTCAGTCAAATTCTGCAGTATATGTAAAGGACCAGCACAGAGGCATTTATCATGAGGATTGATCCAGTTGTTATGAGTTTAGGGGTCTCTTTATAAAACTGAACAGGACTCAACCCTATCAGGAATTTCAGTACTCCATTACTCCTTCCAAATTTACTATAGTTACAGGAAGTCAAGACTCACAAACACTTCCCTGAATCAAGCAGTGGCACTGTTTCCCAGAGAATATGATTTTCTCTGTGTTGTACATTTCAGGATCGTTCTCCAGGGGAGGATATGATCTAGGTAATCACATGGAAAAATTGTCTTCAACTATATGAACTGTATCAAAGTTATAATTAATAAAAGCCAAGTGGCTGAGCCGGTAGTTTTTCACACAACTTACCAAACACAGAATATGGATAAAACAGGAAAACATATTTAATTTCACACAATATGGGATATTTTACAAAAACATACAAAAGAGGCCTGAAATAGTAGATTTGTTCCATTCCCATTTATCCTAGCATTAAGACCATCATTAAACTAGCTTTTCTGGGTAGATAACCCAGGTCTCCTGCAGGTCCCTTCATCAGCTCATTGGCAGGGTCTATACTGCCTGGCTCAACATAGCCATGCAAGGCACCCACAGTGTAGGTACCATTATTATACAGGCTTTAGCAACAGATAAAGATACTCTCTGTTGCAAAGCTGAGTCCCAGATAAGTTGCAAAATGTTCCAGATTGCCTTTGACCTGGTTTTGCAAGGTTACAGAAAACAAAATTAGACCTTTAAACAATGTGACAGATGAAAATGCTTACAACAACTTTCAAAAATTTTGCATCGTTAAAAGCTCTAAGAAGAATTTCATTATAAAACAAGTGTTGGGACCAAGGATAATCCTTATCATCCAAACTTTTGCAATTAGATTGAGAAAAACTGATGGTACAACAATATGATTCTCAAAGCAAGAAACATTTAGAGGGAAGAGAGGCCACACACACACACACAAAAAGGAGAGAGTCCCAACAAGGTACAGGCTAGTTTTCTCTCTGCCATGATGGGATGGAGAAATAAGAAGATGAATTAGTTCAAGAATCTTACAGCCCAATAAAAGAACTAAACCACATACATACACAAATGATTGTGACACCCAGGATAATGTGCCCAGTGTGCTGGGAGAGCTGCAAGTGCTGTAGGAAAACAAGCAGAGGTCCAGAGAAGGCTTTTTGGGGCACTGACTATTGAGCTGGACAAGTGCCATTGGGGAGGGGGCATTCCAGGCAAAAGGAGCACCCGAGACAGTTCTGATCAGGTGCTTAACACAGTGAGATGCTTCATTAAAGGGTATTGCAGTGTAAGAACAATGGCAGGCTGGACTTAAATAACAGTCATTTTTTAAGCTGTTTCCTGAATGGACTCAGGAAATGGAAAAATTAGGGACTCAGAGAGTCCAAAGAATGGCCAACAGCAGTGGCCTCACTTCCACAGAAGGAAATATTTAATTTTCTACTGCCAACTTTAGTCCAGTATCAAGGCACAGAAATCATCGAATCTCCACTCTTCTCACCTCTTTGGGCTGCCCAGGGAGTAACTTAGATGAGTTGCTTCAGTGAACATTGACTGTCTCAAAGTCTTAGAATTGTCTCATCTATCTTTGAATAATTCCCTAGTAATGCAAGAGTGCCTTTGGGAATAAGACCTGTGAGGCTGCAAGGGAAGCAGACTGGATAGAGGGAGACATTGAACTGCAATGCAGTCACAACAGAAGCCTACCTCGGCATATTCTCTGATCCTAAGAGGACTCTGAACCTGGGATGCCCTTCAGAGTTGTCCCAAATTAAGGGAGGTAGGCTGTGCCTTCATACCTGCCCAACAACCAGTCCAATAAACTCAGGCTGAGGTGGTCGTGTTTGACCTTGGGCAAAGTGTCTCTCTTCAACCAAGGACAAGTCCTGGGAGGGAAATACATACTCAGAAACCCAGACACCAAATAATTAATATATCCAATAACCGGGATTCCCAACCTAGTAGCCCAAGGAAGCTAGCTTAAAGATATTCTCTAAAATTTTTCTTCTTTCCCTGCTCCTAACTAAAGCTTGCAAAGGAGGTGGTTGTACATCTCCATCCAAGAACAAAACTAGCACTTTATTTTCTTCAGAAACAAGGGGATGAAGAGGTAAAAACAAACTCTGAATCAGGTGTTAATGTTATTGAATCTGAAAGAGAAGGATAGAGTTAATATTATTCTTCATAATAAGTGGCTAATATTTGAAAAGGACCTTCCCATGGCCTCTGAGGAAAGAGAAGTAGATCGTTAGTAGAAAGATGACATGGTTGCTTACAGATATCAAATGCTAACAATTATGTAAGGCCTTGTATGACCTGGTAACTCATGATAAGGAAATACCTTTGATTCCGGGGCTATTCAGAAAGCAAGACTTCATATAAGCAAGAAGGAATAAAAAATAACATCAAGGAGATTATTACCTAATTACATAAATGTAAAATGAGTATGTATTTCCTTGTTAAACTTTTGCTTGCTCCTGGTGGAACTTAACCTTAATTAAACATTTTTATGACCTCTGGGTGCTTTGTTTTGTGTGGGGAAGTGGGGCACGTGCATGTGTCTATTTGAAGTGTTATAATATGCATCATCTTGCTGAACAAAATACTGTCATTCCAAACTGCCAATGACTGAGATGCAAAATCACAGTTATGAATGGCTTTTTAGGAACTATTTTTAGATTGTCTTTAAGGACTATGTTGTTAATAGCAGCAGTTTGTGTTTCGGCTACTTTTATGAATGAAGAAAAGAGATAAACTTTCAAGCTTGACTTGCTCATCAACCAGCCATTTTACGATCAGAGCACATTTCCTTTCCCTACCTTCCTTTTGGATCTTACCTTCTTGGTAAATATTTCTGGGATTTTTTGTTTAACCCAGTGAGTTACACATTCTTTGAGGCAATCTAGTAGCAGAGCAAGCTACTAGACTGAATGTTTTCCTATTGGAAAGCTGCAGGTTTAGCCTGAGCACCTTGATGCCTTAGGAATGAAGATGGATTCAGCTCACCACCCACCCTCTCTCTCTGCCTTCTAGCAATGAGCTTGTATATTCAGAAAGTTCTTCCTTTTTTCTAAAAAAAAAAAAAAAAAAAAAAAAAAAAAAAAAAAAAAAAAAAAAAAAAAAAAAAAAAAAAAAAAAAAAAGGCAGGTGTGGACTTAATATGCTACCTTAATTTTTTAAAAATTTATTTGAATAGACTTTAAGGGGATGGGGGAGTAATGTTGTAATCACTCGATTTTTCAGCACCCAAGTGTGTGCTCTTTCTCTGAAGGTTTATTTCAATCGACAACTTAAAACTAGACTAATGAAGAACTAACTGATGGGGCTGCTCTACACCCTTCAGGCAACGTTCTGTGACTACTATTTCTCATACCCGAGCTTTTAATAAAGCTTGATGTTATGCTCTTCAAGAAAAGATCATCCATGTTACTCATTAAAGGCAGATCCACACGATTTAACAAGTGCTGAGCAGAAGGGCAAGCAGCTAGCCTCTTCCAAGAAATAAGTCACTTTGCTAGAACTTAATCTGGTTGGCTCATACAGGGAGGTGGAAATCTCAGAAGCCTGGAATGATTCTTTTCATTTTGCATGTGACCCTCCATTCACTGACTTGATTAGCCTCTTCCCATTTATAGAAATAAGATTACTGGTATCTGTATCACAGGATTGTTATAAAAATTATGTGAAGTGATGTATGTAAAGCTCCTATGCCAACAGTTCTATGCAAATGAAAATTTTAAATGTTTGTTATTAGTAAAGAGAGAAGTGGGTGCATGCTGTGATGTGCCACCCAGATCCCCCCTTTAGGACTGATGGACTCACTCTTCATCTGCTAGGAGCTCTCAGCTGAGACCCCTCCCAGGACTTGTACTTGGTTGAACAGAGACACTTTGCCCAAGGTCAAACATGACCACCTCAGCCTGAGTCCAGTGGACTGGTTGATGGGCAGGTATGAAGGCACAGCCTACCTCCCTTAATTTGGGACAACTCTGAAGGGCATCCCAGGTTCAGAGTCCTCTTAGGATCAGAGGATCTGCCGAGGGAGGCTTCTGTTGTGACTGCATTGCAGTTCAATGTCTCCCTCTATCCAGTCTGCTTCCCTTGCAGCCTCACAGGTCCCAATCCCAAGAGCACTCCTGCATGCACATCTCGGAGTCTCAAAGAACCCAACGTTGACAGATAGAATTACTGGAAGTTTATATGTTCTGGTTGATATTCACTCTTCAATGAGCAGACTTTACAATAGGAATTATAAAAGAAAGAGAGAGAGAAAGAAAGAAAGGAAATAAAAGAAAGAAAAAAAAAGAAAGAAAGAAAGATATTTTATGCTTAAATTAGAAAATATGTAGGCCCATAGGGCACAGTGGCTCACGCCTGTAATCTCAGCACTTTGGGCAGCTGAGACAAGTGGATCGCTTGAGGTCAGGAGTTCAAGACCAGTCTGGCCAACACGGTGGAACTCCATCTCTACTAAAAATACAAAAATTAGCTGGGCATGGTGGCAGGTGCCTGGAATCCCAGCTACTCGGAAGGCTGAGGCAGGAGAATCACTTGAACCCGGGAGGCGGAGGTTGCAGTGAGTCAAGATCTCACCACCACACTCCAGCCTGGGTGACAGAGTGAGGTACCATCTCAAAAAAAGAAAAAAAAGTTGGCCCCATTATATCTATAAAAGATTCAAGAAAAGAAAGAAAAGACACTAAATATCAACTAGATAGTTGACAGGTATATTCACATCCAGAATTTCCTTTCAGATTTCTTTTTTGTTTTCTATACCTTTAAAGGAATAAAGGCTGCCATAGTGTGTCCTGATATGGTTGGCAAGCCACTGGAAACTCAAGTCTGCCCAAATAACAAATTCTACACCCACAGCCTAGAGGAGATGGAGGGAAATTTTGTGGGGCAGGTGCAGTGGCCCTCCCTTCAGATTAGATGACTTCCATAAAAGGTCAGGAATCACAAACTACATGCCTGCAGAGGGCCAGCTGGGAACATGAATGAAGTACACATGATGCAAAGTTGCTCAGACTGTGATCAAGCATGACATCAGCTTAATTACGTTTCCTTTTATTTTTATTATTAAATTTTTGATACTAATACCTGAGTACATTTTTCTTTTGTTTTATTTTGGGAGGTATGAAGGGTGGGAGACAGGGTCTCACTTTGTTGCCCAGGCTGGAGTGTAGTGGCATAATCATGGCTCACTGCAGCCTTGACCTCCCAGGCTCAGGTGACCCTCCCACCTCAGCCTCTGGAGCAGCTGGGACTACAGGTGTGCGCCACCACACCAGCGAATATACATACATATATTTGTATTTTTTCATAGAGGTGTTTTGCCATGTTGCCCTGGCTAGCTGTGAGTACATTAAAAAAAAAAAAAAAAATTACAGAAAAACTTAAAGTCCCTTTTGACCTACCATTTTCTCCTCATTAAGATAATTACTTGGAGGTGAAGAAAAAAAAAGACTTACTAAGTCCTATCTATTCTACTTGCCAGATATCTCTTAAGTACATTCACTTCTCCCTACACACTGCTGCCTCCAGTGTAGACAAGCTTCAACTACCAGCTGGTCTCTCTACCTCTGCTCAAGCCCCTCCAGTCCACTTGCCTGGCCTAAGCCAGGCCCTCGGGGACCTGCTCTCTAAGTCTCCAGCCTCTTCTCCCAGCCTATTTCCCTCCCACTCCACATTTCAGTCAGCTTTAACCTCTTAGTTACTTGGGTCCTGTGCTGCGCTGGCTCTGAGACTTTGCATAAGCCGTTCTACTGCAGGCTTATTCAGTCCCAGCTGATCTTCATCTCCACCGTCTGCTTGTCTTTCAGTTCTCAGTTTACAGGGCACTTCTGGGTCATCTTTGTGTGCCCCCACCCCACCTGCTTCCCAAATACCTTCTCCTTCCCCTATTGTGACATCTATGGCAACTTATTTTGATTTTTTGTTGTTGTTTCTCCTGTATTAGATCTGGGGTCTATGAAAACAGGGACAGTGTTTTGCTCACTGTCCTATCCAGAGTGTAGCACCCTGCCTGCCACACAGGGAACACTCTTTAAATAGACTTTAAGTAAATGTTGGGAGGGAAGGAATGAGAATGGATCGGGTAACTTATAAATGGATTATCTGACTATGGACGCTGAGTCTCATGACAGGAGGAAGGAAAGGAGATTTCACAATCTCCTTTCCTTCTTTAAATAGCAGTAGGAGGAGTTGTTTTTTAATTTACCTCTGTGGGCCCTTACTTGTAAGCAAGGCATACTTGTATCTCAGAAATTATTTTACCTTACGTTTTATTAAAGGTTTATCAACCTGCAGTTCTGAATTGTTTACATCGGCAGCTTTAGCTTATTCCTGTGTCTCTTCCGCACTATCATACTTTGTCAGACTTTTTCAATTACAAACATTTATTGAGCACTTATCTAGTAGTTCCAGGGGTGCAAAGATGATTATGATCTTAATTTCAAAGATTTTCCTATCTAATAGAGGAGAAAACGAATTAACCATATCTACCAGGCATGGTGGCTCACACCTGTAATCCAAGCACTTTGAAAGGCTAAGGCGTGAGGACAGCTTGAGCTCAGGAGTTTGAGATCCACCTGGGCAACATAATGGAATATCATCTCTACAAACAATTAGCTGGGCATGGTACACCTGTAGTCCCAGTTACTTGGGAGGCTGAAATGGGAGGATCGCTTGAGTCCAGGAGGTCGATGCTGCAGTGAGCTGTGATCACGCCACTGCACTCCAGCCTCGTAGACCCCAGAACCCTGTCTCAAAAAAAAAAAAAAAATTGAACCCTATCATACTATGTACTAAATACCCTGATAATTGTATATACAGGCTCCTATGGGAGCTGAAGAAGGGAGCAGCTAACTTTGCAGAGGGAGGGAAGGTAACAGAAAAGAAGTGCTACCTACACTGAGTCTTGATGGATAAGCAGGAGTTTTCCAGGTGACCAGGGGTTGAGAGAGCATGAAACAACCTGGGCGAAGGCAATGAGACATGAGCATATAGGTACCTTCAGGGATTTTCCATAGATCAGTGTGGTAAGAGGAAAGAGAGCAAGAGGTAGAGAGTATAAGATAACATCAGAAAGCCAGCAGGAGCGGGACCCAAAGGGACCGCAGGACCTCCCGAATAAAAAGATTGGATTCTATCACAAGAGATGAACAGCCCTGAAGGATCTTAAACAGGGTGGCAACAAGATGTTGGATGATAGAGAAGCTAATACATTAGAAGCAGGAAGAGACTCAAGGCACGACATTGGTCAGGAGGCTAAAGCAATAACCTAGGTAGGAAATAATGAGGATGTGAGCCAAGGCAGTGGCACGGGAGTGATGCCACTGTTTCTACAACAGTCATATTTTTGTAACCTTTCTGGAATGCTGAAGGACTAAAGAGCAACCAAACAAAAAATTTTTAAAAACTGCAAAAGAGGGAAATAAAGGTTCCTGGGGCAAAAGAAAAAAAAGGTGACCTGATAGGGTTGAAATAGCACATTAAAGAATAATAACCAACTGGAAACTCCAAGATAACTGTTCAAGAAAGAAAGTACAATTATAGCATTTTACTCGGCTCTGCAGTGAATATTTTCATAGTCATTATTATGTTGATTCTGATTATTTTGGTTTTCAGCTTCTAGAGCCAGTCCATAAAGCTAGGGAAGACAGAATAATGATATCAGAATAAATATAAATTCTATTACCCTAGACAATGTAAAGGGAAGATAACAACTGTCAGAAATGGACAGGATGAAATGGAAGTTGGGATCAAAATTTATAGGCTAAGAAGTAGGAGGAAATGCATATTTTTTTGGTGATGGAGAGGTAACTGCCAGAAGAAACAGCTTTTTAAAAATTGACAATGCTTGCCTCTAGGCAGTAGCTTTAGTTGTGAGGAAGGCCTGGGTAAGGGCTTGTTGATTTTCATTATAAATCCTTTTGTACTATTTGATTTATTATTACCAGGTACATGAGTGTTTTGATTAAAATATTTTTTTTAATTTTAAATGCATTTATCCTGGTGATATTTCTTGTCTTCATGGAGATATCATACACAAGCATCGGAAAAACAAAGCATATAAGATAAATTAGGTATAGCCTTCCCAATAATTTCCTGGCATATTTAGTCATCTTCCTATTAAGAGTAAGTATATTCACTTCAATTATCACAATTCAAGACAAGTAGGCTTAAAAGCAGTCTCATCTATAGCTTAAAGGCACAAAATCCAAGTGGCAAGCATGAAATGTGGTTTGCATATTAAATCGGTGCCTTTAAAATTTTTGACCTTAACCCAGTAAGAAATACATTTGTGCGTGACCCAATACCCACACACCTACATAACTAAAACAAACCTTTTAAAAATGAACAGCCCTGTATATGTGCCACATTTTCGTTATCCAGTCTAACATTGATGGACATTTAGGTCAGTTCCAAATCTTTGCTATTGTGAATAGTGCTGCAATAAACATATGTGTGCATGTGTCTCTATAGTAGAATAATTTGTAATCCTTTGGGTATATACCCAGTAATGGGATTGCTGGGTCAAATGATATTTCTAGTTCTAGATCCTTGAGGAATCGCCACATTATCTTCCACAATGGTTGAACTAATTTACACTCCCACCAACAGTGTAAAAGTGTTTCTATTTCTCCACATCCTCTCTAGCATCTGTTGGCACATGTATCCCAGAACTTAAAGAATTTTTTTAAATCTAAAAAAAAAAAAAGCCCTGTTCATCTATTAGGAATAGTTCCTATTAGCAATGTTATAGGAATACTACTATATGGAAGAAGCCATATTAAATGTAGTATGTACTAGGAATTCTTCAAGGAGTTTTATAACATTTGTTCGTAAGATTCTGCCACCACTCTTGAGATGGGTACTATTTTTACTTCCATTTTAGAGATTCATAAAATGATGCTTAGAGAGGTTAAGAACTTCTCAAGATAAGCAGTGGAACTGTCAGTAGAATTGTTACCTTTTACTATGTAAGATGTGCTCCAAAATTTCTATTTCCTTCTTGTAAGTAGTTCTCATTTTTTAAAATATCACTCACTTTAAATGGTTTTAACAATCTACTACTGTAATTATGACCCACAGGTTGGAAAACACTGCTCTAACTTACTCCTTTTTTTCCTCAGATAAGATAATGTACTTATGAAATTTAGAGCTTATTTCTCAGATCAGTTAAACCTTCCTAGGAAACAACTTGTTACTGATGCATAAGAAAAAAAATGTTATATAAAATTAGCTTCTATCATCTTTCTTAATTAGCATGGCTCCCTTCTTTCCTTAAATTTTTCTTTTTTTTCATCACTGGTCCTGTGTGGCACATATTAGGAATAGCTAAATTTATTTCTGGAGTGTATTTAGATATATATCAGTTATATGCTGATATTTCTTGGGTTTGGCCCATATGTCCATTGGTTGCACTTGCCACAAGAAGTACAGATTTCAGCCAACCATCTGCTATGCTTGCGAAACCATCAAAACCCAACCTTCCCTCAAATATTCAAATGTAGCACATTTCATGTTTAAAATGCATAACAGGGCCAGGCGCAGTGGCTGACACCTGTAATCCGAGCACTTTGGGAGGCCGTGACGGAAGGATTGCTTGAGGCCAGGAGTTAAGATCAGCCTGGTCAACATAGTGAGACCCTATATCCACTAAAATAATAATAATATAAAATGCATAATGATAAGTATAATTTGTCACGTCCATACATTTAAGCAAAAAATTATGCTGAAAATAAAATTATGATGCTTATGGAAGCACTAATAGAACTTTCATAGACTGATTTAGATTGTTTGGTTTTTTTTCTTATTAAATTAAGGACTACAAGCAGCTGTTGAAGAGATACTGCCAAGCCTTAAAAAAGATGTGTCCATCTATTATGTGAGCAGAACTTCTAACACAGATGGGGTTCACGCTTTCCTGGACAAAGTGGATGAAGTATCAACTGAACCTATCCCAGAGTCATGGAGGTCTGAAGTCACTTTTTCCACTCCTGCCTTATACATTTACACTTCTGGAACCACAGGTAAAAATAAAGGGAGGATTCTCAAAAAAAACTGGATCTGAAGGTGTTAAATGTTGGCGTGGGTTTTCAAATCTCTTTGGCAAAACCTATTGAATAACGAATACTTCAGGAGATTTAGTTATTTGCCTGTGGGAAGTGATTTTATTACATAGCATATGATCCCATTTAGGTTTCTCCAAACTATGCATATTTTCCCTCAGTCCATATAGAACACATAAAGAGGTTAACCAAGAACTACAAAAGTAGTTATGATGATGGATAAGATTTGGCACTGATTGGCTAGTTGGAATTTTTTTCATGCTTATTGTATTTTGATTATATTACATCCATAGTTCATATAGACTGTATAATTGATTATAAATGGAACACAGGAGAAGACCAGTAGGCAGCGATTGGGTTCTATTTATATAAATGTTTTGACCACTATCTTCGCCATGCAACACCAGCTTGGAGCTGTTTGGTACTGTGGCTGTGGGGTGGCTCTATCATAAGGCCTAAAATACTGTATTTCATCAAATCTAGGATGCCTCTAACTGTAAACTGTACCATGATGAGTCAGTAAGAAGAAATACTGCCAGTTAACAATGTTATAAGAATACTGCCGTATGGAAGAAGCAATATTAACGGTAGTGTGTACTAGGCATTCTTCAAGGTTTACAACATTTGTTGATAAGATTTTGCCCCCACTCTTGACATGGGTACTATTTTTATTTCCATTTTAGAGATTCAGAAAATGATGCGTAGAGAGGTTAAGAATTTCCCAAGATAAGAAGCAGAACTGTCAGGATTCACCTTGCAGACTGATTCCACAGCTCATACAATTGACAGCTCTATCCCAGTACCTCCTTGTTTATTCATGTGATAGATATTTAATGTCTGCCTACTGTAGGCCAGAGAAGACAAAATGTGCTAATATGGAGCCTGAGGGATATATTTAAAAGAAGGACAGGAAGCCAGCCCCAGAATGCCAATTATTATTAATATTGGAAAATTGCATCTATGAGGTTTTTACCTCTCTTGATTAAAATTTCAATTTAATTTAAGCAGGTAATGCATGTGTTCTCCTTGTTCGATAAACAATAGACAGGGCTAAAATTTCCTTTGAGCCTTTTATCTCAACTGCAGCTGACAGAAACTGTCTCCTTCACCTCAACAGGCCCTTAGCACCTACCTGAACTCACAGTTCTTGGACCTGAGTTTAACCCTATTGCTGGCTTCACTTCATACAGTCACTTTTGCTAAGTATTTTCTTTAAGTAAATGAAAAGAAGCCAGGAATGACATATTAAAGCTGGTGCCCAAACCATAATGTCTATCTTTTTTCATTTTTTTATTTTTATTGCCAGGCCAACAGAAAGGTAAGATAGCACAATTAACCAATTGCTTCTGTTGCATGCAGACACTCCTTTAATTTATGGGACTTTTATCATAATTTCTTAATAGAACAGTAAAATTAAATCATAAATGTTTTTTTGGGAACAAATTGAGCCCAATTAATGAGGGGGAATTCTAGTGTTAGTACTGTGAAAACATGTATGAAACTTTGTTATAAGGCATGTTTTCACAATCAAATAGAAAACCCCTTTTAGGGAGAAAAAAGAGAATGAGCATTCTCTGATTTAATCTCATAAATCAGAATTTATATTTAATTGGAAGACAATTGGATGGGCATTTATTTTACTTTTTTTATTTTCTCTGAAGAAAATATTTGCTAGGCCAAGCACAGTGACTGACACCTATAATCCTAGAACTTTGGGAGGTCGAGTCAGGAGGATCACTTGAGCCCAGGAGTTTGACACCAGGCTGGGCAACATAGTGAGACCCCATCTTTATGAAAATATTTAAAAATTAGCTGGTATAGTGTATACCTTGTAGTCCTAGCTACTTGGGATTCTGAGGCAGAAGGATCACTTGAGCCCAGGAGTCTGAGGATATAGTGACGTGCCACTGCACCCCATGCTGGGCAACAGAGCAAGACACTATCTCTAGAAAAAAAAATGCTAAGTTACTCTTATAAACATTAATTAAAAGAATTCACTTAAGCAGTTGAAGAACAAATGTACCTGTTCATCAAAGGAAGTCATTAGCACAAAATTATATAATAGTTACCAGATATTCTCATGTCTTCATTAATACAAAATCTTAATTTAGGAAAGTTCTGAAAGTACTTCAAGGTAATAAAGATGACCATTTCTTGTAAAAAAAAAAAAATAGAAAAATCAGAGGCCAGGCACAATGGCTCATACCTATCATCTCAACACTTTGGGGCCAAGGTGGGAGGATCACTTGCAGCTAAGAGTTCAAGATCATTCTGGGCAATAAAGCAAGACCTTGTCTCTACAAAAAATGTAAATAAATAAATAAAGTATTCAGGCATGATGGTGCACACCTGTGGTTCCAGCTACTTGGGGGGCTGAGACAGGAGGATCACTTGAGCTGAGGCTGTTGTGCGCCTTGAACACTACCACACTCCAGCCTGGCAACAGAATAAAAGCCCATCTCAACAAAACAACAACAACAACAACAAAATTCACATAAAACAAAACAAAAAACTGGCCCATTGTCAAAGAACATGAACTTTGAATTGTATTTACAATAATGGTAGGTTGCTAGCCATACTTGTCTGCCTTGTAGCAAGTTGCTGCTATTTGGCAATAGCTTGTGAAGGTACCATCAAGTATTAAAGAATCTGAGTCAACAGAGATCTGTCTTCCTCTTCACAAAGCCTGCTTACCCACTCAGATCTTAAACTCTTAGCCCCCTTCTCGTGACTTCATGCCCTCCCAATTGAATTGATCTTCCATGGGAAACAATGTAAGTGTACACTCACAGAATAAAATTTTACAAAAAGTGTATGTAAATTATGGTTAAGAAAATGCAAATGCATTTAGTCTAATGTACCAAAACTACACTGAGATACCATTTTTCACCTTTCAGATTGGCAAAGGTCCCAACATTTGAGAGCACACATTGACAAGGCTAGGAGGAAACAGGGATACTCATATATTGCTGATAGGAGAATGAATGGGGACAGCCATTATAACTGGCAGTATGGCAGTTATCTATCAAGGTTACAAAGACTTTTTTTTGTTTTTTGAGACAGAAACTCATTCTGTTGTCCAGGCTGGAGTACAGTGGCAGAATCATGGTTCACTGTAGCCTCAACCTCCTGGTCTCTAGTGATCCTTCCACCTCAGTCCCCCAAGTAGCTAGGAATACAGGTGCATGCCATCATGCCCTGCTAATTTTTTTTTATTTTGTAGGGAAGGGGTCTCATTATGGTTGCCCAGACTGGTGCCAAACTCCCGGGCTCAAGCAATCCTCCTGCCTCAGCCTCCCAAAGTGCTGGGATTATAGGACTTGATAACTTTTATCTTTTGACACAACAATCTCACTTCAGTGAATTTATCCAAAAGATACAGTGTCATACATAGTATGAACTGCCATGTGGACAAGGTTATTCACTGCAGCATCATTTGTAACAGCAAATAGTATAAATAAATTATAATACATTTATAAAAGGACTTGAGGCAGCTGAGAAAGATAAATAAATAATAAATAAGGGAAAGCTCTCTGTACAAACATGAACAAATCTCCAGCAAACATTGCTAAGCAGCAGAAACAAAAATGTAGAAGATTGCATTTTTTTTAATGGAAAAGGCAAGAACATATGAGAAAATGTTCATATTTGCTTTATTTGTGTAAAGAAACTCTAGTACATAAGAAATCTCTGATTCTCAGCCTTCACATCTGTGGATTGGAGAATATAATTCTATTTATGTCATACATAAACTTGTTATGGAAATTAAGTGAAATTTTTTAAACGTCTTGCAAAATGGTAGTCACAGAGCAGAAACTCAATGGACATTCATTCCCGCCTTCTATTTCTCTTTAGATTACTACTGTTATAACCATCTAACTCAGGAGTCAGCAAACTATGCCTTGTGGGCCAAATACAGCCTCCCACCTGTTTTTGTAAATAAAATTTTATTGGAACACAGCCACACTCCATTTATGTATGTATATGGCTGCTTTTGACCATAACAGCAGAGTTGAGTCATTGCAACCGAGAATGTATGACCCACAAAGCCTAAAACATTTACTCTCTGGTCCTTTATAGAAAAAAATTTGTCAACTCCTGGTGTAACTGGTCATGGCCCTTCCCAGTGCGGTTCTCAAAATACAGGATGATTAATCTTCCTAAGCCAGATCTCTCTCCTACAATGTAAATGCCCAATCTTGGTTAACTCATGCCTTCTATTGTATCTTTGCAAAGGTCTTCCAAAAGCAGCCGTGATCAATCATCAACGCATTTGGTATGGAACTGGCCTCACTAGTGTAAGCAGATTGAAGGCAGATGATGTCATCTATGTCACTCTGCCCTTGTACCACAGTGCTGCACTAATGATTGGCATCCACGGATGTATTGTGGCGGGTAAGCTTTTTCTACAAAGTGTTGGAGACAAGTGCACATTCATATTTTCTCACAAGGAAAAGTAACATAAAGTTTGGCTACTTTGCTGTCTGCTAGGAACAGTCTTCAATTTTGCATTAACAATAAAGCTATTTGACTCACACATTGCAAGCAAGCATCTAAAATAATTTGTTTTTTCATGACTCGTCATCTAATAATGTAATGTTATAATCGTTCAGTATATCAAGAGAGAAACTCCTTTAAAATATTTTAGGGCTGGGTGCAATGGCTCACACCTGTATGCCCAGCACTTTGGGAGGTCAAGGTAGGAGGGTTGCTTGAGGCCAGGAGTTCAAGACCAGCCTGGGCAACATAGCAAGACCTCATCTCTACCAAAAAAAAAAAAAAAATTA
>NW_016107324.1:6276679-6281821 GCF_001604975.1 Cebus imitator | reverse complement strand
AAAAAAAAAAAAAAAAAAAAAAAACCACCTTTATCTGGACTTGAGTCTTAGATTCTATCCATGTCATTTCTATCTTTAGAAACTTGCATGTTGATCTCCATCAGCATTTGATTTAAACTTCCTCATTTGTCTTCACTCTTCTGTACTCTCCCGTTTCCACAATTTTTCAGCTCTACTGGAAGAAGAAAAGATGGCAACTCCATGAGAATACTTGGTTTGGCTTGCCATCTCTTCTCTTTCCTTCTTAAACTTTACTATAGAAATTGGAGTTGCCATCCTCTCTCCTTCCAGGGGGATTTATGTCACTTGTATATATTACAGCAAAATTCAATAGCCACATCTTCCAGGAAGCTATCTGTAGCTTTCTGAATGAAATAAAAAACAACTTTTTCTCTCATGTGGCATTTCAATTTAAATAATCATATATATATATATACACACACATACACATATGTATATACACACACACATCTATACATGTGTGTATATGCATGTATGTTATGGATGGATATTTGTGACCCCAAAAATGCATATGTTGATATCCTAACCCCCAATATGATGGTATTAGCAGGTAGGGCCTTTGGGAGGTAATTGGGTCATGAGGGTGGAGCCTTCATGAAAGGGTAGTGCCCTTATCAGAAGAGATAGGAGAGAGCTCCTTTCCTGACTCTGCTCTCTTCCATATAAGGACACAGGAAATGATGAACATCAGCAAACCAGGAAAAATGCCCTCAACAGACACTCGATCTGCCAACACCTTTATCTGGACTTCCCAGCCTCCAGAACTGCAAGAGATAAATGTTTTTTAAGCCACCCAGTCTGTACTATCTTGTTATCAGCAGCTCAAACACACACACACACACACACACACACACACACACACACGATCCAAAAATTTCAAACCCAAAATGCTCTAAAATGTGAAACTTTTTGATCACCATGACACCACAAGTGGAAATTACTATACAGAAATACTTAACACAAACTTTGTTTTATGCACAAAATTATTTAAAATATTGCAGGCATGGGCCTGCACAGTGGCTCATGCCTGTAATCCAAGCACTTTGACAGGTTGAGGTGGGCAAATCACTTGAGGTCAGGAGTTTCAGACCAGCCTGGTAAACATGATGAAACACTATCTTTTCTAAAAAAATAGAAATATTAGCCTGGCATGATGGTGCCAGCCTGTAATCGCAGCTACTCAGAGGCTGAGGCACAAGAATCACTTGAACCCATAAGGCAGGTGTTGCAGTGAGCCAAGATTGCACCACTGCACTGCAGTCTGGGTAATAGAGTGAGACTCTGTCTCAAAAAACATACATAGATATATATATATATCTCCATATATATATTTATATATGTGTATTTATATATATATCAAATACATATATATGTATACATATATATATACTCTTACTTGCAGTAAGAGAATCAAATGTGGTCCTAAGAGAAAGGGAGAGAGATTTCATGCCGCGTGTGTGTGTGTGTGTGTGTATCTCAAATATATATATATGTATATGTATTCATTTATGTATATATATATATATATCCCAAATACATATATATGTATTTATATATGTGTATATGTATCTCAAATACTTATATGTATATGTATTTGATATAAATACATATGTGTATTTATATATATCACATATATGTACATATATACATATATACATGTGTATATATGTATATGTATTTGAGATATATATACACATATATAATACATATATACATATTGAGATACATAAAAATACACATATAAATATGTATGTATTTGAGATATATATATAATGAATACATGTATATATATTTGAGATATACACACACACACACATACACACACACACGGCATGAAATCTCTCTCCTTCTCTCTTAGGACCTCATTTGATTCTCTTACTGCAAGCTAACTTTTATTAAAATGACTTTCATATGAGTCTTTTCCTCCACAGATTGGAAGCCCCTATAGAACAAAACCATGTCTTACTCATTTTTTTGCATTGAATATAAGGTACTCAATACTTGTTTGCAAATATAATTTATTTTTAAATGTCTACCTTTTGAAGATGGCAAATTAAGCCATCTTAAGCATAATTGGGAGAATTTTTTGTAGCATTTCTTTCTTGACACTTTCTATGCTTTCTCTGTAGGTGCTACTGTTGCCTTGCGGTCTAAATTTTCAGCCAGCCAGTTTTGGGATGACTGCAGAAAATACAATGTCACTGTCATTCAGTATATTGGTGAACTGCTTCGGTATTTATGCAACTCACCACAGGTAACATTCCCCCCATTTTAATATTATTTTGAAATGGTTAAGATGGAAATTCAAGTCACTTTGGGCTGTGCTAGGCTTCAGCTGATTTGCATATGTCAGTTTTGAATTTAGGATACAATTATCATGAAAAAGTGCTTGGCACTATACCTGCCATATAGAGGGAACTTACTAGGTGGGAGTTAATATCATTATGATGATTATTATTTCCTGCATTTTTACTTGTTTTCATATCGTACCCTCCACCTAGCATATCCTGCACTTCCCTCTCAGCTTACTAGAAGCCACTGTCAAAGCCCAGTTCAAATGATACCTCATACATTAAACCTATTTGGGTCACTCCAACAAAAGTCATTACTCTTTTCCCCTATGTCATTTTATTTCTGCCCTCTGTGGCCCTTGCTACATTGCAGGGGTCTGTGTTCATACCCCCCATCCTTCCTTGGCTGTAATATCTTCAATGGCTGGAACTACATCTTGTCTCCTTGCTTTCTGTTATACCAAAGACATACAGGAAACTTTTACTTAATGTTGTTTAATAAGTAAATCCCTGTGTGACTTTGAAACCAGTCAGCCAAGTCTGTCACCAAACTGGGAACAGATGCCCCACGGCAACTCCAATGGCCATAGATCTGCCCTGTTTGCAGATGTTCAGCTCTCAATAGGGTTGTTCTCAAGAGCTCCTCCTGCCCAGTCCCTTAGCTCTCATCAGAGATATAGTATCAGATAGGATTTATTATCAGTGGCACTGCTGACATTTTGGCTTTTAATTCTTTGCTGTATGGATTTTGTGCATTGTAGAATGGTTAACACCCTTTGGACTTTACCCACAAGATGCCAGTAGTAACCTCCCCGCCTCCCCAGGTCATAATCATCAAAATGTCTCCAGATACTGCCAAATGTCCCTTGGCAGACAAATGCTACGCTAGTTGAGAACCGCTGGACTAGACAATGCAATAAATTCACCATATTCTAATTCCTTTAATCTATTCCGTCAACTTAAACTCAAAGGATCACTAAATTGATAAATTGCTGTTGATAAGCAACTGCTGTGCTCACCTTACATACCAGCTGCTGTGTGATGCAGAAAGAAGGATCAGATGCCCTTCCTCCAGGTCTCTCTGGCCTCACTTTACTTGGTCTCTGCCTAGATGTCACCTCATTAGAAGAGATGCCTCTCCTGCTAATAATCATATCACCTGCACCTCGCTGTCCAGCTTGTCACTGCATTTCATGGCACTTGTCACTCCTGATATAGTAAAGGTTTATGTGATTATTGTCTGCCCCTGTCACCCCAATTAAATGAAAGTCTCACCTGAGCAGGGGCTCTGTCCACTACCAGTTCCACAGTACCAAGATCTGTAACTGGCACATTACAGGCACCAGCAAATTTTGCTGAATAAATCTCTAAATCCTTGCCCCTGAAAAATGTAAATTTGAGGCTGGCGTGGTGGCCCACACCTTTAATCCCAACACTTTGGGAGGCCGAGGCAGGCGGATCACGAGGTCAGGAGTTCGAGATCAGCCTGACCAACATGGTGAAGCCCTGTCTCTACTAAAAATACAAAAATTAGCTAGGCATGGTGGCATATGCCTGTAATTCCACTTACTCAGGAGGCTGAGGCAGGAGAATCACTTGAACCCAGGAGGCGGAGATTGCAGTGAGCCAAGATCATGCCACTGCACTCTAGCTTAGGCGACAGAGCAAGACTGTCTCAAAAAAAGAAAACGTGTAGTTGAGTTGAGGGAGCTAAAATGTTTCCCCCAGAATGTTTGGACTTAGCACATATTATTCTAATTTTGATATAGTCAGTAGACTCTTGAGGGTCATTATTAGCAGTGAGCTGGGTTAGGGCCTTTTCTACAGCAGTTTCTGTTAATATCATTATTGAATTTTTTTCACATTGATATTCCACGTGGCCCTCAAGATAGCATGTCTCTCTATTAAAATCCAGAAATCCATATGGGGCTCTTCTGCTGGGCTTTTCTTCTCTATCTTAAAGGCACCCCCTTGTCAATTAGAAATCTCCTGGGGAGTGTATGTTGTTTCTGTTTGTTCTAATGGGAGCTTCCTTTGGACTGGAGGAAAATAAACATGTTTGTGTGTAGTTATCTTCAGGCTCACACATATCTGCATACACACCTGCACACAGTCTACATGCATGCACTCTCCCTGTTTTTCTGTTACTGTTGTCTCAAATACTTGAAAACAAAGACAATTTGATTGGGGTTTTACAACTTCAAAATATACTATGATTTAATGTGTAATCTTGAATGACCCCTGGGCTTCCTATTTGCCAGTGCTTCCCCACCTCTGAGTTCTGTTTGTCCAGAAAATACTTACAAAAAATGTAATAAAAGATCAAAGTTATCTCAAAAAAAAAAAAAAAAACCTTCAGTTAAAGATTTTTTAAAATCATAGGTCATTAGTGCATGGTGGCGCACACCTCTAATCTCAGCACTTTGGGAGGTAGAGGCGGGCAGATCACTCAAGGTCAGGAGTTCAATGCCAGCCTGGCCAACATGGAGAAACCCAGTCTCTACTAAAAATTCAAAAAATAACCGAGCATGGTGGCACACACCTGTAATCCCAGCTACTCAGGAGGCTGAGGCAGGAGAATTGCTTGAACATGGGAGGCAGATGTTGCTGTGAGCTGAGATTATGCCTCTGCACTCCAGCCTGGGTGACAGAGCAAGACCCTATAAAAAAGGAAAAGAAAGAAACAAACAAACAAACATAGGTCATTAGATAAGCAAGAGAGCTATGAAAAATGTTTTTTAAAATTTAATCATATGTCATAGGAAGTAGGAGTCCAGATTCTATGGGGTGTAGGGAAAGATTATATCAAAAAGACATTGTAAAAAAAAAA
>NW_016107324.1:6257758-6276346 GCF_001604975.1 Cebus imitator | reverse complement strand
AGAATGAATGGGGGAAGGGCCTGGATCAATGTAATCAGGAACTTCCTAACCCTTAGAGTTGCCTAGAACACTGTTGCTAGAGTGGCTAACCCTACCAACGACCCCCCAAGCACTGGTTGTCAGGGAGGCAACTTCTGCCTTAGCAGAGCAGCTAAACCAAGTGACACCCATCCACAGACACACACAGCCCAGCTCATCAGGAGAATCTGGGGCCAGTGTTGGGAGCTGGAGCCACTGTGCTTCTCTGCCCTTTTCTTAACCATATTCAGTAGCTTCTCTGGTAGAGCAGGGTGCTATGGAGGATGCTTCCAGCCATTCTCAGGTCAGTGGTTCAAATTTGGCTCCAGGTACTTAAAGCAGTGCTGAGAGCAAGTATTCTAGAGTTAGTAGGCCTGAACCCTGGCTCTACCACTGGACAAGGATAGCTAAGCTCTCTACATTTCAGCTTCCTATCAGCCAACAGGGAGATAACAGTACCTACCTCACAAGGGGTCTATAAAGACAACATGAGATGATATATGTAAAGCATATAGCAAAGTAGCTGGAACTTAGTAAATGCTCAACACATGTTACCATTATTATCGTTATTATTTTCAATGCCTAACAGTGTGTAGCTCGTAATCGGCGCCCCATATATATTTATTGAATGAATCAATGAAAATTCTGCCCACTTACACAAGGGAAGAAATAAGGGAAAACATTCTACTTAGTTAATCACTCTCATCTGAGGTTGAGTAGGGGACTGGATAGCAAAGCTATTGACTTAAGTGATTTTAACAATGTTATAGTGAATATTTTCTAGCCATTCTACGTGTCTTCCCACATTGTATTTGGGCCTTTGCTTTCAGAGCACCTCTCTGTAATGAAAGGCCACTCTGATTTATTTCTTGCAGTGTATGGCTGTCAGCTCCTATTTGGTTTGTGTAGTTGCCTAAAAACAGTCATCTAGGGAAAGTTACTTATTGGAACACAGTATTGCTAAAGCTCAGTGTTTTGTTCCTCCAATTAGAGACTGAAGCTACAGCAAGGGGTCTCAGTGAGGCTTTATGCCATCTCCTGGAGAGTGGGAGGAGAAATAAAGGGAACCGAAAGAGTTCCAGGAGTCACACATAGAACCATGATATTTGGAAGAAGAAATAAGATTGACCAGAACCCTGAAAGAGCTGAATAGACTCAACTTACCTCTAGTGTTGTCTGCCTTCCCCCCAAAATTAGATAACCTCTGAAGTCCCTTCCAGCCTAAATTTCTGTCTTTGCATCAGCTTCATTCTGTTCAAAAAAGAGAATGGATGGATGTGTTGCAGCACAGAGTGGAGATTGGCCAGTATGACTGAGGACCAAGACAGAGGGAGACCAAAAGAAAGAGGGAAGGGGAACAGAATCGGGAAGGTTTGCCAGGGAAGGTGGGCTTGAAAGAGTTCAGAGAAGTTCTGCAGCCAGACAAGAAAAGAAGGACTTCTGGCTAGCAGGAAAATCATATAAGCAGTGAGATGAAGGACCCAGCACACTGAGAATGGCAAGCAGTGTGTCAGGAGGTGAAGCTGAGAGGCTGGGTCAGATGGCAAGGGCTTTACTCTGCTGAGACTCAAATGTGATCATGGCAAGCCCTATGGTGGGAGAATACACAGAAGGACAAAGGACCTCTTCTGTAAAGCAAACAGGTGGAGCCTTGTCCAGGCAGAATGTAACATATTAATCATTCAGAACAGGGACTTTGGAGTTTTTCTAAGATAATAAAGACCTTCTGCCCTTTCACCTCTTGGAAGTCACTGCAAAACAAGGAATTTCTCAAAAACACACACAAGCACCATCATCTCAGAAACTAAGAGACATTGCAACCATGAACTACATAGTATAGGAAACTGAAAGTGGCTGGCATAATAGGCTGAGAGGGGTGAAACTTAAGAGGCAAGTCCCAAGAAGGAGGAAGACAGTTGCCTTCCAGACAGCTGAGAAATTGCAGGTTCTGAATACAGCTGAAGGTCAGATGAAGTGCCAGACTTAAAAACAGGAGAATTATTTGAAAATCTGTGTAAAGTAAAATACTGAGGATGGGGGAATCATAGCAGAAGGGAGGCAGGACTAGATTGCCGCTCCAGACAGAGCAGCATGCGGAGGCTTGTGAATTTTAGCTCCAGATCGACTGCAAGAACTAACCAGCAATCCTGAGAGGACCCACAGACCCTCCAAAAGAAGGAGACTGCTCTAGAGGACCTGGGAGACACCCCAAATACTGTGAGTGCCCCCACGTGGAAATGGGAAAGGGAGACATTCCTCTCCCAAACACACACTGGAGAAGCTAAAGGTCTGTTTGCAGGAGAATTTCCTTACTTTACCTAGAGCTGAGTCAAGTTAGAGAGCCAAACCTAGCAAAATACAAGGGTAGAAGAAGCAACAGAAAGGCCCAGAGAGCTTGCTGAATCCCCAAGCAGCCCATTGCTGCCTGGCACCACAGGGATCCATCAGGAGGATAGCCAGAGGGGCAAAGGGTAAAACCCCACAGGGAGAAGGACTTCTCTAGCTGAACTTTGAACGGGACAAGAAGACTCCTGGCCAGAACTCAGGGGAGGGCAGGGATCCAGCTTGCAGAATCCACAGTCAGGGAAGAACTAAAGCAGTTTTCTCTAACAGCTGGGAGGCAGAACACCTTGGGCAGGTTTTCAAGCTTGACTCACCCTCTGCCTGGAAACAGACTGGGGATGTTGCAGGAGACATGGTGGGAGTGAGACTGGCCCTTCAGTTTGCCTGGGAGGTAGGCGAGGCCTGTGACTGCCTGCTTTCCCCCACTTCCCTAACAACCTGCATGACTCAGCAGAGATAGCCATAATCCTCCTAGGTACACAGCTCCAGTGACCTGAGAATCTCACCCCCATCCCCAACAGTAGCTGCAGCAAGACCTGCCCAAGGAGAGTCTGAGCTCAGACAGACCTAGCCCTGCCCCTATGTGATGGTCCTTCCCTATTCACCCTGGTAGCAGAAGACAAAAAATATATAATCTTGGGAGTTCTAGGACCCCGCCCACTGCCAGTCCCTCTCCACGCTACTATAGCTGATGCTTTCTGGAAAGCACCACCTCCATTATCAAGAGAATTCACCATTATCAAGCCACCACTACAAGAACCACTAAAAGGAGCTTTAAATCTTGAAACAAATCCTAGAAACACATCAACACACAACCTTTTTAAAGCACAAATCACACAGGACCTATAAAACAAAAACACAAGTCAAAAAGCAAAAACAAAAGTACACAGGCAACAAAGACCATGACAAAAGCAACAGTACCTCACATTTCAGTACTAACATTGAAGGTGAATGGCCTAAATCCTCTACTTAAAAAGATACAGAACCACAGAATGGATAAGAACCCACCAACCAATTATCTGCTGCTTTAAGGAGACTCACCTAACACATAAGGGCTCACATAAACTTAAAGTAAAGGAGTAGAAAAAGGCATTTCATGCAAATGGACACCAAAAGCAAGCTGAGGTAGCTATTCTTATATCAGACAAAACAAAGTTTAAAGCAACAGCAGTTAAAAGAGACCAAGAGGGACATTATATAATGGCGAAAGTCCTTGTCCAACAGGAAAATATCACGATCCTAAACATATATGCACCTAACACTGGTGCCCCCAAATTTATAAAACAGCCACTAATAAATCTAAGAAATCAGATAGCAACACAATAATAGTGGGGGACTTCAATACTCCATTGGCAGCACTAGACAGGTCATCAATATAGAAAGCAACAAAGAAAACAATGGATTTAAACTATACCTTGGAACAAATAGACTTAACAGATATATAAAGAACATTTCATCCAACAACCACAGAATACACATTCTATTCAACAGTGAATAACTTTCTAACTTTCACCAAGATAGACCATATGGTAGGTCATAAAACGAGCCTCCATAAATTTAGGAAAGATAAAACTATATCAAGCACTCTCTCAGATAACAGTGGAATAAAACTGGAAATTAACTCCAAAGGAACGTTCAAAACCATGCAAATACTGGAAAATTAAATAAACTGGTCCTGAATGAGCACTGGGTCAAAACCAAAATCAAGATGGAAATGAAAAAATTCTTCAAGGCTGGGCACGGTCGCTCATGCCTGTAATTCCAGCACTCTGGGAGGCCAAGGCGGGCGGATCACCTGAGGTTGGGAGTTTGAGACCAGCCTCACCAACATGGAGAAACCCTGTCTCTACTAAAAATACAAAATTAGCTGGGCATGGTGGCGCATGCTTATTATTCCAGCTACTCAGGAGACTGAGGCAGGATAATTGCTTGAACTCAGGAGGCAGAGATTGCAGTGAGCCAAGACTGTGCCATTACACTCCAGCCTGGGCAATAAGAGTGAAATTCCATCTCAAAAAAAAAAAAAATTCTTCAAACTAAACAATAGTAATGACACAACCTGTCAAAACCCTGGGATACAGCTAAGGTGGTGCTAAGAGGAAAGTTTATAGCCCTAAATGCCTATATCAAAAACACTGAAAGAGCACAAACAGACAATCTAAGGTCACACCTCAAGGAACTAGAGAAACAAGAACAAACCAAACCCAAACCCATCAGAGGAAAGGAAATAACTAACATCAGAGCAGAACTAAATGAAATTGAAACAAACAAACAAACAAATACAAAAGATAAATGAAACAAAAAGCTGGTTCTTTGAAAAGATAAAACTGATAGACCATTAGTAAGATTAACCAAGAAAAGAAGAGAAAATATCAAAATAATCTGATTAAGAAACAAAACAGGAGATATTACAATTGACACCACTGAAATACAAAAAATCATTTAAGGCTACTATGAACACCTTTACCCACATAAACTAGAAAACCTAGAAGAGATGGATACATTCCTGGAAAAATACAACCCTCCTGGCTTAAATCAGGAAGAATTAGACATCCTGAACAGACCAATAACAAGCAGCGAGATTAAAATGATAATTTTAAAATTACCAATAAAAAAAAGTCCAGGACCAGACAGATTCACAGCAGAATTCTACCAGACATTCAAGGAATTAGAACCAATCCTTTTGCTACTATTCCACAAGATAGAAAAAGAAGGACCCTCCTTAATTCATTCTCTGAAGCCAGCATCACCCTAATACCAAAACCAGGAAAAGACAACCAGAAAAGAAAACTACAGACCGATATCCTTGACGAACATAGATGCTAAAATCCTTAACAAAATACTAGCTAACCAAATCCAACAACATATAAAAAAGATAATCCACCATAAACAAGATGGTTTCATACTGAGGATGCAGAGATAGTTTAACATATGCAAGTCAATAAATGTGATACACCACATAAACACAATTAAAAACAAAAATCACATGATTATCTCAATAGATGCAGAAAAAGCATTCAACAAAATCCAGCATTGCTTTATGATTAAAACTCTCAGCAAAATCAGCATACAAGGGATATACCATAATGTAATAAAAGCCACCTATGATAATCCCACAGCCAACATAATACTGAATGGGGAAAAGTTGAAAGCATTCCTTCTGAGACCTGGAACAAGACAAGGATGCTCACTCTCACCATTCCTCTTCAACATAGTACTGGAAGGCCTAGCCAGAGCAATCAGACAAGAGAAAGAAATAAAGGGCATCCAGATTGGTAAAGAGGAAGTCAAACTGTCACAGTTGCTGACGATATGATCATTTACCTTGAAAACCCTAAGGACTCCTATAGGCTCCTAGAACTGATAAAGAATTCAGCATAGTTTCTGGATACAGGAGTAATGGACACAAGTCAGTAGCTCTTCTATATACCAGCAGGGACCAAGCAGAGAATCAAATCAAGAACTCAACCCCTTTTACAATAGATGCAAAAAAATAAAATAAAATAACCGAGGAGTCAAAAGACCTCTACAGGAAAACTACAATACACTGCTGAAAGTAATCACAAATGACACAAACAAATGGAATCATATCCCATGCTCATGGCTGGGTAGAATCAATATTGTGAAAATGACCATACTGCCAAAAGCAATCTACAAATTCAGTGCAATCCCCATCAAAATACCACCATCATTCTTCACAGAATTAGAAAAAACAATTCTAAAATTTATATGGAATCAAAAAAAGAGCCCACATAGCCAAAGCGAGACTAAACAAAAAGAACAAATCTGGAGTCATTACATTACCCCACTTCAAACTATACTATAAAGCCATAGTCACCAAAACAGCATGATACTGGTATAAAAACAGGCATTTAGACCATTGCAACAGAATAGAGAACCCAGAAATAAAGCTAAATACTTACAGTCAACTGATATTCGACAAAGTAAACAAAATCATAAAGGGGGGAAAAGACACTATATTCAACAAATGGTGCTGAGATAATTGCCAAGCCACATGTAGAAGAATAAAACTGGATCCTCATATCTCACCTTATACAAAAATCAACTCAAGATGGACTAAGAACTTAAACCTGACACCTGAAACTATAAAAATTCTAGAAGATAACATTGGAAAAACTCTCCTAGACATTGGCTTAGGCAAGGATTTCATGACCAAGAACCTGAAAGCAAATGCAATAAAAACAAAGATAAATAGCTGTGACCTAATTAAACTAAAGAACTTTTGCTCAGCAAAAGGAACAGTCAGCAGAGTGAACAGGCTACCAAAAGAGTGGGAGAAAATCTTCACAATCTATACATCTGACAAAGGAAAAATATCCAGAATCTACAATGAACTCAAATCAGTAAGAAAAAAAAAATCCCATCAAAAAGTGGGCTAAAGACATGAATAGACAATTCTTAAAAGAAGATATACAAATGGCAAATAAATATATGAAAAAATGCTCAGCATCACTAATGATCATGTAAATCAAAACTACAATGTGATACCACCTCACTTGTGCAAGAATGGCCATAATCAAAAAATCAACACTATTGGTGGGAATGTAAACTAGTACAGCCACTAGGGAAAACTGTGGAGATCCTTAAGGAAAAAGTAGAACTACCATTTGATCTAGCAATCCCACTACTGGATATCTACCCAGAGGAAAAGAAGTCATTATTCGAAAAAGACACTTGTACATGCATGTTTATAGCAGCACAATTCACAATTGCAGAATCATGGAACCACCCAAATGCCCATCAATCAACAAGAAACTGTGCTGCATACATGCATGCACACACACACACACACGCAATGGAATACTATGCAGCCATAAATTAACAGCATTTGCAATGAATTAACAGCATTTACAATGACCTGGATGAGACTGGAGACTATTATTCTAAGTGAAGTAACTCAGGAATGGAAAACCAAACATCGTATGTTCGCACTGGTATGTGGGAGCTAAGCTATGAGAACGAAAAGTTTAAGAATGATGCAATGGACTTTGAGGACTTCGGGGGAGGAGTGGAAGGGGCACAAGGGATAAGAGACTGCAAATATGGTGCAGTGTATACTGCTCAGGTGATGGGTGCACCAAAATCTCACAAATCGTTACTCATGTAACCAAATACCACCTGTACCCCCAGTAACTTATGGAAAAACAAAATAAAATCTGTGTAAGAAGTAGCTGGACCTGTTGTTCCCCTCTCCCACCATGTAGGAGACAGGAGGATTTTTCTCTGGAGAGCTAAAGCAGCTTTGACTGAAGTACCCCAAGAGTAGAGGAGGGCAGGGGTGAGGCACTGAAAACAGAGATTAAAGAAGTACCTACATACTGATCAGGGAGACCCCCAGCAACTTTTGCCTACACAGATACTGGAACTCCAGTTGCCAGTTTATGCTTGCAGGCAGGATATTGGAGGAGGGTAATTTAGGAAGAACTAAACTTTCCCAGAAAAGACATTGGGCATTGCCTCACTGCCTCATCAACCAGCAGTGCAGCCCACCTAGTAGTAGCCCCCCACCACCCCATCCCCACAGAACTGCCCAAACATCTTTCTGTTGCTTTACTCTTAAATCTGAATAGACAAAGAATCACCAAGCACCTGAGGAAAGCCTACAACAGGAGAGATCATCAAAAGAAAGAAGCATCAATTCAGAAAACAGAAGACATTTTTTAATTTATCATTAATATCCTCAGAGAGACTGGAGAAGACATTATATCTGTAAAACAAGAATAGTGTACTGTTTTAAAAGAAAAAAAGAATCAGACTTGAAAATTAAGATGATGTTTAAAAATCTTTAATTCTTAGAAAGGTTGGAATATAAAGTTGAGAAATCTTACAGAAAGTTCAAAAGATAAATTGATGGAGATGAGGGGAAAGTAGATAGGAAAATTACAGACTAAGCAACGGGGTCCCATATATATTTCATTGGAAATCAGAAAAAGAGAATAAAGTGGAGAGGAGGAAATGATCAAAGAAATAATACAGGAAAACATCCAAGGGTGGGCAGACTGAAAGAGCTAATGGAGTGCCCAGTAAAATTAGAGGGGGAAAAAGAAATTGTGCTATGATGAAATTTAAGACTACCAGAAAAAAAAAAAAAAAGATAGTGAAAGTTTGACTTGTCAGCAGCAACACTGCCAGCTGAAAAACAAAGGAGTAGTACTTTCAAAATTCTAGAAATGAATTATTGCCCAATTAGAATTCTATATCCAGCCAAATCATCACTCAGGTATACAATATTCAAAGTCTACACACACACACACACACACACACACACACACACACACACACACACACACACACACACACACACACACACACACACACACACACACACACACACACACACACACACACACACACACACACACACACACACACACACACAAATTACCATATACATATTCCCCTTCGGGAAGTTACTAGAGGAAGTATTCCATCCAAACAAGAGAATGAAAAAAAAGGTAGAGGAAAACACAGGATCCAGGAAAGAGAGACAAAGGGACCCCCCAGGCTTAGAAAATATCTAGTCCAGATTGGAGCAAAGGAGACAAAGAAGCATAATGGAAAGTAGGAAATTTCATCAGCCAAATAGATGTCATCATGAGGAAAATTTTAGTTAGAGGCTGTTGGAGGGTAAGGGAAAACTTACAAATAGAAACTAAGGAAATTAAGCAAATGGGCAGAAAGGCAATTAATTCCAGGAGAAATAAAAACTTGTTCATAGCATATTACTTGGCTCCTCAGTGGTGCATTATGGACAGAATAATGTGAGCACTGAATATTGATTTAACCAAGAATTGTTATACTGGAAAAAAGGGAGACAGAATGGAACTAAATCCTCATCTGTGACAATAGGAAATATGAAATTGATGAAAAAAGAGAAAGAAGTATAAGCATTTAATTTAGAAATATGCAGATAGCGAGAAGCAGCTACAAGAATTAAGTGTTTGCTTCTGGGTGGTAAACTGGGGGTAAAAGGTGAGAACAGGTAAGTGGTGTGAATACAGCATTGTTTGTTTAAGTGCCTTTCAGGACTATTTGATTCTTATCTTATACTATGCGTGTGGTACTCTCTCTTTGTTGCTTTTTTTTCCTTTTTTCTTTATTTTTGGGGAGGTGGGATTTATTGATGGGCATGAGTAAGGAGGGGGATCACAGTGGACATCCTCTCAAGTGCAGAGCTTTTAAAAAAATTAAGGAAAAGAGCTCTCTGAAGTCACATTGATTCATATTTGAATCTTGGAGAAACTGTTTTGCTACCTTAGTGATCTTGGGAAAATTATTTTAAGCTTTTTGAGCCTCCATGTCCTCAATGAGTATTTGCCATGCCTCAAAGGCAAATACTTTATTAGCTATCACATTTCATAGGATTCCTTGGAAACAGGTCAACTGCCTAACCCAAGAAAAGCCCTCAATAGAAGCTTTCTGCCTGCTCTAACTACCTAACACCGTTCATTCCTCTCTGGACACCTTGATCTCTTGGTCTTCATCAGTCATTCAGCCCCAGTGTGAATTTAGTCCCCTTGTTTCCATATTTCACCTTAGCTCTAATGCAAAGAAGGTTTTTATCTTGTTTAAAAAAAATAAGCAGGTGACCCTTGACCTAGAAATCAGTTCCTCTGTGGAGTGGCTTTGGTGATGGAGAAACTCTGTTTCCCCTATGGTATAGAAAAACTTCAGTCATACTCTTTCAGCCACTGGTGAGCAAAAGCTTAGGTGAGAACCAGACATCTTAGAAGGCTCCAGGATCTCCCATTTGTGCCCACAAACATTTCCAGCCTTAATCCCTTTTGCTAGTAAGATTCCTCAGCTGGATGATGAAAACTGAGCCCATGGTGTTGTAATTGTCAGCTTAGCTACCTGCCACTGGCAGGTGACAGCTGCACCTGTGAGGCTGGTCAGTTTCCCACACACCCAGTGTGCCTGCGGCCTCCTGCACCCTAAGCCCTGCCCTGACCCCACCACTAGTTATTGAACAGGGAATGAGGTTTCCTGGTAGAGATTATTTATTTTACTGCCAGGATTATGCTATATGCAAAGTACAGGTCCAGGCACTGAGGATGACATAGAGATACATGCATATTCAGCCTCAAAGAGGTTTGCCATTTAATGAGGGAGAAGTTGATCACCATCCAAAAGACAAGGAAATAAACAAAGTGGGTGGGAGAAGGGCCACTGGTGGGCTGCATGTAAGATAAGGAAGACCATGGGTCTACATGTGGGAATGCTGCTTTTGGAGCTTCCCATGCAAGCCTGGGAGCAGGTAAGCACCCAGCTCAGCTGATTTTCTTTAAGCAAAAGGAAGTCTTCAAATATGTGTGATGTTTTATCCTTGGGGCAGCAGTGGGAGGAGGTAGTCTCTGAATACTGACAGTCTTACAGAAGAGGATAGTGCCTTGTGGGCAGGGTGACCCTACAATTCATTATCCAAACAGGGACACTTAAGAGTGAAGGTAATGAAAGATAACCAGCACTCCAGGATAGGTATAGCCAGGGCTTCCCCTTGCAAACAAGACATATGATCTCCTGACTTATAGGAGCTTAGTAATTATAAAGCAGAGTAGAGCCAGTGACGTAGGGACCAGCAGAGAATAGATTCTGGCTGGGCGCTGTGGCTTATGGCTGTAATTCCAGGATTTTGGGAGGCCAAGGCAGGAGGATAGCTTGAGGCCAGGAGTTCAAGATGAGCCTGGGCAACATAGTGAGACTTCATCTCTACAAAATTAATAAATAAATTAGCCAGGCATGGTAGCACACATCTATAGTCCCAGCCACTCATGAGACAGGCAGGAGGATGATGTGAGCCTGGGAGTTAGGACTGCAGTGAGCCATAATTGTACCAGCCTGGGCAACAGAGCAAGACCCTGTCTTAAAAAAAAGAGAGAGAGAGAGAATAGATTTCTACTCATTCTGAATGTCTAGGTCTCCTGCAGGTTCAAAAGGCTTCTCAGGCAATTCTCCCAGACACCCTGGGTAAGAGCCATTGGCAGGCGGCCCTGGTCTCTCTTTACACATTCCCTCCTCAGAATGACTGCTCAAGGAGCCCATGTTCACCAATGACCAGCATCAGTCCCCTTCTCTGGTTAGGACTCCTGAAAGAGCCACGTATGTTCTGGCCAAGCTACTTAAAAATTAAATGTGTATTTTCTGCTTCCCTGGCGCCTTAGCTCCTCCTGCATGGAAACCAATTCAACTTGTCTTGGTGTGATTTTTAATTGCCATGCCAAAGTCCCCACATCCTTATGGTTCTTTTCAAAGAGTAATTCTTATTTCAAAACCACTTCACAGTAATTTCACAGTGTAGGAAATAATGTAGAAAATGCTCTAAGCAATTGCTGTTTCATCAAAGAAATTAACGGTTGTTAATAAGAGGAGAGCCCTAATGACCTAGCACTTTTACCCTATATCATTCTGCATCCTGATAGAATAAAGGTCATAGAGTAACAAAATTTACAAGGTAAAATTATACCTACTTATTTTGTCTCTTCCACCAGCCTGTGATTTCCTGGAGGACATAAATTACATTATTCACATAAGATATCATTAAAACCATCACTGGGCTGGTCTAAAGGTAGTGAGTTATCTCAATTGATTGTTCACAGTTAGAGATCAAACTTCTTGTTCTATTTTTTCCCTTCATCTCACTACTGTACTTGACTAGTCTTTTTTAACAACTAAAAATAATAAAATAAATAAAACCATCATTGACGTGGACATATTTGTGGGTCTCCTAAATGAGTGTGGTTGAATGGAAGGCAGCCTGGTCATAGCCCCACCTCTGGGACTATGCTGACACCAGAAAGGCCCCTTTCAGTCCTTACACCCAAAACAGATTTTCCTCCGTGATCTTTATGTATAGCAAAGCATATTCCTCCCAGGCCACCTGAGGCAACTGGGAGGTGGCCTCCTCCTCCTGTTCCCCTTCCCATCCCACTGGGACAGTTTTGTTGTCTCGGTTCAGCTCTGCCTGGTCTTAAAACTCTGGGGCCTACCTCTTAAACCAGGCAGGGCATGGTCAAGACTCTTCCCTCCAGTTCCCACAGCCTCCAACATTGCTCTTTAATGACTTTGTGGAAAATGGTTCGCTCTATCTCTCTTTCTCTCACTGGACTGTGTTTCCTGTTTTCTTTTTCATTGTCATAAAAATTCTAGACACAGGCCGGGCGCGGTGGCTCAAGCCTGTAATCCCAGCACTTTGGGAGGCCGAGGCGGGTGGATCACCAGGTCAAGAGATCGAGACCATCCTAGTCAACACGGTGAAACCCCGTCTCTACTAAAACTACAAAAAATTAGCTGGGCATGGTGGCGCGTGCCTATAATCCCAGCTACTCAGGAGGCTGAGGCAGGAGAATTGCCTGAACCCAGGAGGCGGAGGTTGCGGTGAGCCGAGATCGCGCCATTGCACTCCAGCCTGGGTAACAAGAGCGAAACTCCGTCTCAAAAAACAAAACAAAACAAAACAAAAATTCTAGACACTGCTTAGGGTCCCATGGGTAGTAGATTGTGTCCATCTCTGACAGATCTCTACCATGTGGCTCCTCCTTTCTAGAAATGTACTGATGCTCACCAGCCTCATCAAGAAAACTATGAACACCATTATTCACATTATTCTAACTTTAGATTGGATGTGGATTAAATGTTGGCATCACCTGGTTCTGTCAGATTGCCTCATCTGGCTCCTTAAAAACCAAAATGGGAAAATTCACATTTTGGTTATTAAATCAGAGTTCCAGCTGTCAGACCATATTGCTTGTGCTAGAGGAACGGTGAATAATGTGTGTTGGTAGCAAGAAAAAGGCAGACGCTAAAGGGTATTTGTAACCAACATAACTATGTAATAAAGGCAATGTTAGTATAAATTAAATACATACAAAATAAAGGCAATTATTAATACGTAAGTATAGGCTCCAGAGATGTTTCAGTTTGGTCTCCTTCTTCTCCCCCTACCACAGAAACCAAATGACCGTGATCATAAAGTGAGACTGGCACTGGGAAATGGCTTACGAGGAGATGTGTGGAAACAATTTGTCAAGAGATTTGGGGACATTCACATCTATGAGTTCTATGCTGCCACTGAAGGCAATATTGGACTTCTGAATTATACGAGAAAAGTCGGTGCTGTTGGAAGAGTAAACTACCTACAGAAAGTAAGTCCATTGAAATATGAGAGCATACATAGCCAGTTTTCAGAATACAGAGACTTCTTAAAAGCCAAGTCATGAAGATGTTGTTACCACAAATCAGGCAGCATCAGAGGCATGGCCCATTCCTATCACCAAGAGAGGCTTTGCTCATTCTCTGTGATGATGACCTTAAAAAATCAGATCCTCCAGTTAAAAGCATCTCAATTTCTATTAAGAACAATCCATTGTGCCTTTGCCATCTGCAACTTAGGTGAAGTCTTCCTGATGCCCTTTATACTCATATGTGATAAAACACCTGAAGGTTACAAATTCCATAAGCGTATCGTACGCTGTGAAACATAGCGTTTCCCTTTCATTGTGTCGTGCATCACAATCACCTGGGGAGTTTTTTATATGCACAGATGCAAGTCCCCACCCGCTAGGCTTTGGATTCAGTGGTTCTGAGGGGGAGCCCAGGCATCTCAGTGCTAGGATCTAGTAAACATTTATGTCCACCTAATAATTCCACCAGAAAGATACTTCTTATTTTTAAGCCAGTTCACATAGCAGTCTCTTTTCCCTGTCAGTCATTTTATTGCTTGTGGGTCTCTGTTGTCATCTTTGTACTCAGGCAGTCAGTCTTGCAGATAACCAACTATTCTGCAAATATCCAGAAATGTTCAGCAAATGCTGAGCCTCCACTGGCTTGAGAAGCCACTGTGGTCATTATGCCTCTGGGCAGCTCATCCTGTCTGGCCATGAAACAGCCACAATGGAACTCTCACGCAACCTGTGTCCCCACAGACAGACCAACAGAGTACAGAGGACAGCAGTTCATGTGCATAAGAGGCCAAGCTCTGGAGAGCAAATCTCAGTGCCACCCCACACTAGCTGAGTGACCTTGGGCAGGTCACGTACGCTCCTCAGGCCTCAATTTCATCATGTGTAAAACAGAGTTAACAAGAGAAAATATTGAACCCAGTTCCTAGCCCACACTCAATAATGGAAAAGGATTGTTAAAAAGATTAAATAACTTATGAAAAGGCCCTTAGAGGCGATAGCCCAATCCCTGTCATTTAATAGCCTTGAATAATTGTTAGCCGTAATGATGATGGTCACTCCATTTCTTAAATTCTGGCCTAATCTAAAGGTGTTCCCAAGTTCAAGGACCCTCTCTGGCAATGACAGCTCCACCTATGCTACACAGGTCCCTCCACAGTCCTCTAGACCTGCACTGTCCAAACAGTAGCCACTAGCTACATGTGGCTATTTAAAGTTATATTAATAAAAGTTTCAATCCAGTTCCTCAGTCACACTAGCCACATTTCCAGTGCTGAATAGCCACGTGTGGTTAGTAATTACCCTATTGAGCAATGTAGACAGAGAACATTTCCATCAACACAGCAGATTTCTAGGCAGTGCTGCTGCAGATTGAGAATCGATTTCCTACTCCCCATTGGAACTGCTGCTGAGAGGGTCCATTAGTGCTGTGTATTACCTGTTCTTTACTTTCTCATTGCCATGTTTTATTGTCAGTTTTTCTTCTTTAAGCAAAACATTAAAGAAAAAAAAACTTTAAAAAGCAGATGATGACAAGCAACTGATGTGGAAGAAACATTCATTACAACCTATAAATTTTTTATATTCCTACAGACAAGATCTACATTTGTTAGCCATAAGTGAAACTTGTTTTTTTAAATGAAGTCATCTTCTAATACTAAAGTATATGATTGGTTGCTTCATCACATAGGCTTGAATATAAATTTGAAATAGACACAGTAATCATGGCTAATAATTATATCCAAATACTGTCATGTTTGCATTTTTCTTCCAACAAGGAAAATAATATATTTATTATTGCTGTCACTGAATTGCTGAAAATTTAATTCTTATGCATTGAATTATATGTTAAATGTGATAGAGTTTTAATACTTTTATAGTCATGGGCATGAAATAATTATGCTTTTGATTCTAAAATAGATAACATTTCTGTAGAAACATGAAAAATCTAACAGTGGCATATTAATATAAGGTTATATAAGATTTTAAAAACCCATCTGTGATATAGCCGCCAAAAGACTCAAGAATGTTCATAACAGTTTTATTTATAATAGTCCAAAACTAGAAATAATCCAAACACCCATTAACAGGAAAATAAATGAATTGTGGTATATTTATACAAGGGAAAATTGCATGCAATAAAAAACACCAACATTGATGGATGAATACTATAGACATATTGAGTGAAAGAAGCAGACACAGAAAAAACATACATTTATTTTATTTATCTGAAGTTTAATTGGGCCGGGCACGGTGGCTCACGCCTATTATCCCAGTACTTTGGGAGGCCAAGGTGGGCAGATCACCTGAGGTCAGGAGTTTCAGACCAGCATGATCAACATGGAGAAATCTCTTCTCTACTAAAAATACAAAATTAGCCAGGCATGGTGGCACATGCCTGTAATCCCAGCTACTTGGGAGGCTGAGGCAGGAGAATCGCCTGAACCCGGGAGGAGGAGGGTGCAGTGAGCCAAGATCTCGCCCTTTCACTCCAGCCTGGGCAACAAGAGTGAAACTCCATCTCAAAAAAAAAAAAAAAGATTAATTGACAGTGATATAAGTCAGAATAGTAGTTAACTTCACAAAAAAGGGCAGGGGGAAGCTTTCTAGGTGAAATGAAAATATTTTCTCTCTCTCTCTGGGTAGCAGTTTTAAGGGTATATGCAAATGTAAAATTTCATCAACCTATACCCCTACGATGTACTTTATGTGCTTTATGTATGTTATACCACAATTTAAAAGAAAAAAAATTATAAAAGATTTATAATCAAAATTAAACATTTTAATCTTGCTAGAAAGTCATAACTTATGACCTGATTAAATATGATGTGGAGAAAGATGAACCTGTCCGTGATGAAAATGGATATTGCGTCAGAGTTCCCAAAGGTACAGTGGACTTTTGTTCAATCAATCTGTGCCCTTTCTTATCTTGACCAATTGATTTTTAAGGACTAACATATTATTGCCACATGGTAAAATTTATCAGAGTGGGGAAAAGCCGGGGTGTCATTTAAGTACCCTCTAATATACAGGAATTCCAAAAGGTGCTAATTTAACACTGCATGGAACATAATTATAGTTTTAAACCTAGCTTAACAACTTCTTGTTTATGAGGTAATGTTCTGTGGGAAAGGATATGTAATTGTGGTTGCAAAACCATAGTTTCAGGTGGTCTTTACCTTTAAGCTTTAACTAGTGTGCATTTATGTAAGTCGGTGTAAATCATTACTCAGTAAAAGATCAGAATTAAAAGAATTACAGGCCAGGTGTGGTGGCTCACACCTGTAATCCCAGCACTTATGAGATTGAGGAGGATGGATCATTTGAGGTCAGTAGTTTAAGACCAGCCTGGCCAACATGATGAAATCCTGTCTCTACTAAAAATACAAAAATTAGCTGGGCATGGTGGCACACACCTGTAACCCCAGCTACTTGGGAGGCTGAGGCAGAGGTTGCAGTGAGCCAAGACTGTACCACTGCACTCCAGCCTGGGCAACAGAGCAAGATTTCATCTCAAAAAAAATAAAATAAAATAATTAGGCCATATGCAATACATATACAATAATGTACAGTATATGTGTGTATGGTATATATACATACAACTCACATGTACACATGCATGGAAAATGATACTTCCTACAGCTAGTTTGTTGCCAGTGGGTTTATGGCATTAGTTTTAAGAGAAGGTTGATGTATACATTTGCATACCTCTAGCACACAAAATAACAGTTTACTTTCTTCTATCTTAGGTGAAGTTGGACTTCTGGTTTGCAAAATCACACAACTTACACCATTTAGCGGCTATGCTGGGGGAAAGGCTCAGACAGAGAAGAAAAAACTGAGAGATGTCTTTAAGAAAGGAGACCTCTATTTCAACAGTGGAGATCTCTTAATGGTTGACAGTGAAAATTTCATCTATTTCCACGACAGAGTTGGAGATACATTCCGGTTGGTTTTTCTGAATCATTGGGCCAAAAACAAACACATGCACAGTTTGGCTTATTCCTAGATTGAAATCACATTCCACTTTGGTTATAGTGCATTTCTTCTCTCTCTTTGGTACATGAGGTCAAATTCCTGTGTTCCCGGAGAATGAGGAATGAAGTGCACGAAGTGTCACTCTGCAGTGCACGGTTAACTTGGCTGAGCAACACCAGATGAGAATAAGCCAGGAAACCTGTATCTGATTTTTGGAGAGGAAAGTCCATTTAACTCCCCTTGTTTGTTCTGTATTACTACTGGTCACTCTTAGAACAGCCAAGGATTTTCACCTTTCCAATCATGGAGGTGTTAAGATAAAATCAGATGCAAACTAATGTGGAGCTGATTTAGTTAAAGAGGTAAGGGGTTCAGAGCCCCTTCCCCCAACGCCTTTCATCCCCAACCAAATGGTCTCCCACAAAACCTCCAGGTCAGCACAAGGAAGTTTGGAAGTCCTTCTAATAGACCATGAAATTAATTCCCTACCATAGCACAGTCCTCCAGCCTCAGACACAGCTTCCTTCCTGTGTAAACTCCCTGAGGGCAGGCCCTGTGTCTGCCTGTTCACCCCCAGCACCTACCATGGTACCTGACACACATAATCACTTTTTGCATGAATGAATGAGGAAGGGATGGAAGTTGTCTAACTGCAGTACAAAGACAGCAGAGTGGAATGAGGAGAACCAGGCTCACCTCTCCCCCTGAGCAGCAGTGGTATCAGGACAGGTAACCATTCTGGACCCCAGTTCTTTTGCCCTTGTGATGAGGGTCATGATGATTCTCAGAGTCCTTCCATCTCTACTAGTCCACATCTTAAGATCCATATCACTTTATGTCATCTTCCTGTTATTAAAAAGATACTTCTGGGAGAACTAAAGGATTTTTAATGGTCTGGGCTTGGTGGCTCACGCCTGTAATCCGCTACTAGGAAGGCTGAGGCAGGAGAATCACCTGAACCAGGTAGACAGAGGTTGCACTGAGCCAAGATTGTGCCTCTGCACTCCAGCCTGAGCAACAGTGAGACTTCACCTCAAAAAAAAAAAAAAAA
>NW_016107324.1:6208709-6257748 GCF_001604975.1 Cebus imitator | reverse complement strand
AAAAAAAAAAAAAAATTTAATGAAAACAAAATTTAACTCTTTATTAACTGAAAAATATCACCTGGTTGGGCTTTAACATTATAATCTCCCTGTAACTAAAGTATGATTGTTTTTTCCTTTCTTGTTGCCATGAAACCCTGAAATACAAATGTGAAGTTCTATTAAAGAGAACTTCACAAACTGAATTAAATAGCAACTTGAGTTAGTAAGTGAAAAATTGAGAGGCCTAAACACAGCAGAAAATAGTTGAGATTTCTTTCTGATTTCCAGTGCCTTTCTTAGCCAGGGCTCTATTTTAACATTAGAACATTATTCTGTGTATTGTGTTTCATGTGGTGAGACTGAAATTCCACATTTTGTTATCTAGGTCTATACTTTTCCCTTTTATGTCTCAAGCAAGATACCCCAGCCAGCACTAAGTTGGAGAGTCTGAGGGGCCAAGGTGAGGAAGAGGAGATCAGCACCCTGCAGAAATCTGCAGGAAACACCTGCTTCCATCATTACAATCTCAGCCAGAAACCAACAATGACCTCTGCTAACTTTTGTCCTTTCTTCCAGGTGGAAAGGGGAAAATGTGGCCACCACTGAAGTTGCTGATATAATAGGACTGCTTGATTTTGTCCAAGAAGTGAATGTTTATGGAGTGCATGTGCCAGGTATACACAAAATATAATCTGTGCCTAAACACATAGAGTAACTGAACATAATTTTAACCTCAAGGCAAAGTTTGTCATTGCTTTCTCCTACCATCCAGAGTTAAACAGCTCTTTCAGCTGCTGGGGAGTAAGGAGCTTATGTCTGGCTTATGTTCCATTATAAAAGCCAACTCAGTACATTAGAACATGGCCTTCTCTTCAGTTCAGCTCCCAGCCATTCTTGGGCTCACAGGCAAAGTCTCAGATATGGGGGCTCCATGCCACATTTGGCACACCTCAAGAAAAGTCATGTCATGCTTAAGAGCCGGGAAACGGTGTCCTGGCCTCTGAACTGGGAGGCACAAAGAAGAGCCAGTGCAGTTGCTAGAAAAAAAAAAAACTGGGGAAAAGTGGATTTTGTACAGTCTCTTCTTTTTAAGATTTCTAAGCCCAGTTCACCCTAAGTTTCAGGATCATCACACAAGAATGTTGTTACTACAGCTTCATCTGCAGATCTGTTTCTGCCAGCAGAGTGGGGGAGAGCCAACGTCTGACCTTGAGTCCTGGCTTCAACACCTGCTGGCTGTTTGACTATGGGCAAATCACTAAAATTAAGGATACCAGTCCTGCAGTTAAGATTTTCATGAGAACGAATTCATTTTAGTTACATCAGTGCTAAGCATATATTTATCAATATATACATAAGGGTTGTTATGACAATAAATCACATTAATTATAGGTGTCAGGATTCCAGCCTCCAAATTACTGTCCAAATATAAGGCACTAGGGGTATTATTATTCTTCCACAACTCTTATTTGGGATTCCCACCCATATTCAAAATAGTAATCCAAAAGTCCCTTTTTCCTAAGCTGGGACGGTTCTACATGGCCTTGTGCTTTTTATTGTTTAAAGACTACTCAAGGCCAGATGCAGTGGCTCACACCTGTAATCCCAGTACTTTGGGAGGCCAAGGAGAGCAGATCACTTGAGGTCAGGAGTTTGAGACCAGCCTGGCCAACATGAGAAAACTCTGTCTCTACTAAAAATACAAACATAAGACAGGGTGGTGTCTTGTGCCTATAATCCCAGATACTCAGGAGGCTGAGGCAGGAGAATCACTTGAACCCAGGAGATGGAGGTTGCAGTGAGCCAAGATCACACCACTGGGTGAGAGAGTGAGACCCCAACTCAAAAAAAAACAAGAAGAATATTCAAGAATGTCTCTTGCTTGTTCCTCCCAAGCTCTAGGACAATGACACCATGGGAAATATGGCTACATCTTGGTGTGAGAGGGGACAGAATGTAAGGGGGTATGAATACTCCCATTGGAGAATGCCTCCGGCCTTATGCCAGGTTAACACAAGGGTCTAAGTTGTGGTTGTCAGCCATTGTGCCACACTCAGCTCTTGCAGACCCTTCTTCAAATGTTGTTTATGCTTCTAAATGCCTGATTTTAAAAAGAATAACCACATGTGCTCGCTTCGGCGGCACATATACTAAAAAGAATAACCACACAAAAGAGTATGTATGAGGTGAGAGAATCTAGAAGATGAAATGGAAGGATCTAGCCCAGTATTCCTCAAAGTGGGTTCCCTGGATCAGCAGTGTCAGCATCACCCAGGAGTCTGTTACAAGTGCAATTTCTCAGGCCCACCCCAAACTACTGAGTCAGAATCTCTAGGGCAGGGCCAGGAAGCTGTGCTGGCACAAACACCCCAGAGATTCTTAAAAACACTCAAGTCAGGGATGAGGCTGCTGGCTGCATGGCCAAGCCTTTCTACCACTGTAAAAAAAAAAAAAATTGAAAATAAAATAAAATAAAAAACACTGAAGTCTGGCCAGGTGCGGTGGCTCACACCTGTAATCTCAGCACTTTGGGAGGCCAAGGCGAACAGATCACAAGGTTAGGAAATCAAGACCATCCTGGTCAACATGCTGAAACCCCATATGTACTAAAAATACAAAAATTATCCGGGTGTGGTGGTGTGTGCCTGTAATACCAGCTACTTGGAAGGCTGAGGCAGGAGAATCACTTGAACCAGGGAGTTGGAGGTTGCAGTGAGCCGAGATCACGCGACTGCACTCCAGCCTGGTGACAGAGTAAGACTCCTTCTCAAAGAAAACAGAAAAAAAAAATACTGAAGTCTGATTTAGGGGATGATGAAAATGCACTAGAACTAGATCCTGGAGATGATGGTACAACACGGTAAGTGTGTTAAATGCCACTGATTTTTTTTTTTTTTTTTTTTTGAGATGGCGTTTCACTCTTGTTGCCCACACTGGAGTGCAGTGGTGCGATCTCGGCTCACTGCAACCTCCGCCTCCTGGGTCCAAGCGATTTTCCTGCCTTAGCCTCCCGAGTAGCTGGGATTACAGGCATGTACCACCATGCCCAATAATTTTGTATTTTCAGTAAAGACAAGGTTTCACTATGTTGGTTAGGCTGGTCTCAAACTCCTAACCTCAGGCGATCTACCCTTCTTGGCCTCCCAAAGTGCTGGGATTACAGGTGCGAGCCATCATGCCCAGCAAATCGTACACTTTAAAATGGGTTAAAATGATGAATTTTATGTTGTGTGTTTATCACAATTTAAACTCACATACACACACACACACACACACACACACACACACACACACACACACTAAAGCCCTAAAGTCTGAGAAGCACTAAAGCCCAGTGACTCCAAAAATTTAGCCAATCATCAGAACCATCCGGAAAACTTTTTAAAGCCTGATCTAATGGACCAGAAGCTCTGGAGTTTGGGACTCAGAATCTGCATGTCTTTTTTTAATTCCCAAGAGAGTCTAATGATCAGTGAGTTCTGGTAACCACTGTAACAGAACAAATGGGAGGAGGCTAACAGTCTTACCATGTTGGCAGACAGTCAGATAGGATGCAGAGCAGGCGTGCTCTGTGCTGCCCCAGTGATCAGAACTAAAACCAATGGATTAAAATGACCAGGGGGCAAATTTTGGCCTGAGAACTCCCCTGTAACCAAAGGAACCATCAATAGAATGGGCCTGTCTCCCAGGATAGGAAATGCCCCCACCAACTAGGGTATGCAAAGAGAGGCTGAATGTCCACCTGGGATCCTGAGAGATTAGAGACAAATTCTAAAGTCCCTCGCAACTTTCAGATTCTGTGATTCTCAATGCCACACTTGCAGCTGTCAGGCCGCTCCCCATCTACAGAGGCCAGCCCCATTCCAGACTAGAAATGCAGCAGGACTGTCTGAAGTAAGGCATCATTCTATCACGGCTGATTCTGCACAAGGCAGTCACACATCTCGGCTTTGGACCAGGAAAGAATTTCTAAGTTTGGGCCTGGAGTGGAGTTCACTTTTTCTAGGTGTCACACCTGAACTGCCCAACTACTCTGTAGAACTTCCTGCAATGATGGGAATGTTCCATATCTGCACTGTCCAGTATCATAGCCAATAGCCACCATGTCACTATGGAACCCTTGAAATGTGGCTAGTGCAAATGAGGAATTGAATTTTTCATAATATTTAATTATAATTGATTTTAGTTTTAATAGCCACAAATAACCAGTGGGTATTATTAGACCGTGCAGCTCTAGAGAACCCCTGGCCAGAATTGGCCTTTAGAATTAGTCCAGAATTCCCAGAGCCTGGAACCATCCCTCAGAAGCTGAACTAGTCCCAAACCAACCTCCGAGAATCGGGGCCGAGGCCTGAGAGCCAGTAGGCCCATTCACCCCTAGGTCTAGTGTCGCTATTACCAGAGCAAGAAGGAAGGAGTCAGTCAATGCAGAAGATTTCTGTTGCATGAGCCTTAATTCTAAAAGGAGCTAATTGGAGACATTTGAGATTTCTGGGACAGGTGCTAGGCACCCTAAAGTAAGAGGATCTGGTGCCCCTGCCTCTCTCCCTCAGACAAGAAGCAAACCAAATGAGGGGGGCATCTTTTTTTCCTTTCGCTGTTTGCCTTCTTTAAGAGCTATAGGTAAACACACAATCACCATGGGAGAGATTTCGCAAGTTGGGGCCCAGGTAACCAAGGGAGGCTCCTGTCCCGTCTCTGATTACAGCTGAGTAGGTCCAGGAAGTGGACCTGGACTCCCACTGGGTCTGCTGGATCAGGTAGAAGATACATTAATGCCTAATTACCACTGTCCTCCCAAGGAAGCAGTGGTAACTGTTGGAAACTGCTCTGGGCTAAATGCCCTGTTCTAGGATCTCTTTTCTCTGTGGAGAGCACATCCTCTTGGGACTAATGGGCCTTAATGGGAAGGCACAAAACAGCTCCTCCCTGTGCCTGCCTTCACCTCTCATTCCACATCCTCTCCAAAATGCACACAAGCAAAGCCATTAGAACCCTGATTAGATAAGTAGGTCTCCAAGGTGATATTTGTGCCCAGAGGTGCAACAAACCTGATATTGCAACTTGAAAAACAACCCAAGTTCAGTTAAGTCATGTCTGACAGTGGAGCAAGGACTTTCACTGGAGTCAAAAATAACTTCCTGTAGCCACCAGTCCAATCTATTCCCTACTCAGATGTGTTTGCATAGGCTGCTAAAAAGAAGGATGATGGCTATAAGTATGGGATCTGGAGCCAGGCTGCCTGAATTCAATTCTGAACCCTGCCTAGTATTTGCTGTCTGACCTTGAATTCTCTTAATGTCTTTAAGCCTTAGTTCTTTCGTCTATAAAATGGAGATAATATCTATACTACTTCAGAAGATTGTTGTGAGTGTTAAGTGAGATAATCAATCAACACAGTATAGGGGCCTGGAATATAACAAAGATTCAACCGTTATTATTACTATTAGTACATTCACTTTAGAGTATCTTTGACGTGTATTTATAATAAAAATTCCAACTGTCCAGAAGAAATCCATGCTATAATGTTGTCTGAGTCCACAGTTCTTTGAACTAATAAAGCATCATAAATAAATAGCCATAACACATCTAATTTTTTCTCACTTTATTTCTAGGTCATGAGGGTCGCATTGGCATGGCCTCCATCAAAATGAAAGAAAACCATGAATTTGATGGAAAGAAACTCTTCCAGCACATTGCTGATTATCTGCCTAGTTATGCAAGACCCCGATTTCTAAGAATGCAGGTGAGACCTCTTATTACCAAGTTCAATTATCTTCTCTCTTAGAGATCCCTACCTCTTAGGGAACAACTCGCCTTCTCCCAGGATGACTACATTTGCCAAATTTTCATCCCACTTTCCAGGAAGCTCAGAAAGAAGTGTCACAGACCAATAAGGAAGTGGTAATATCAGGCCAGGTGCGGTGGCTCACGCCTGTGATCCCAGTACTCTGGGAGTTTGAGGCAGTAGGATTGCTTGAGCTCAGGAGTTTGAGACCAGCCTAGGCAACATAATGAGACTTCATGTCTACCAAAAATAAAAAATAAAATAAAATATAAATTAGCCGGGCATGGTGACATGTACTTGTAGTCTCATCTGCCTGGCAGGCTGAGGCAGGAGGATTGCTTGAGCCTGGGAGATCAAGGCTGCGGTGAGGTATGATTGCACCACTGCACTCCAGCCTGGGCATCAGAGCAAAGGCCCTGTGTCTTTGTGTGTGTGTGTATATATACATATCAGAAAACATAGCTATCAGAAATCCAATCCTAATCCCTTTCTCCCTACAATGACAGGCCAGTCCATTCAGCAGCAGTCTCAGCACATAACTCAAAGTCTGTTTGTTGAGTCCTGACAGACACTGCAAATAGAAATGCTCTGACCCTGTTTGTTGTTTCCAGTTTTAAAGAATACAGAAACCTACAGAAGTTCTACACGTTTCTATGGTGTGAAATTTAATTGGACATTAGCCAGTTGGAACTGCCTAAGACTTAACTATCACCACAAAGGGGATTTTTTTTTCTTCCTCCAATATTAACCCTTTGGTTAGTTTAACACTCTCACATTTAGGCTTTGACCTCTGTGACTCTGTAGCTGAAGACTTGACAAAGGAAGTCTTAAGATTCCAGATAGTGTGTGTATAGGATTATTTCTGTTGATGTTCATAAAGCACTGACATTTACTTTGCAACCAGATGTTAAAGAGGAATAAAAATGAAATATCCTCGGATATTTTAATACATTAATTGAAGGTAAAATCAGTCTTCAATCTAATAGACAAGCAGATTGAGAAAACAGAGTTGTTTGTAAATGATCCCTCCTTTCACTCCCAGCATGAGTCGGGATATCCTAGTGGTACCTGAAGCTTTACCAAGCGACTAGCACCGCCCCTCTGCTCATAAATTTGTGTACCGGTATCTCAGCATTGGCAGGTACTTCCTCCCCACAGGTGATCTTAAAGCTGTTAGGGAATAAAAATACCTCACAAATGGCTCCCTAGTGGAGCAACAGAATGTATGGGTTTCATATGAAACTTTCACTTCACTAGAAAATGTGAAGAGAGTGGATGTTATGTGCTCCTACCACAAAAATGATAGCTATGTGAGGTAATCCATTTGTTAACCAGCTAGATTTAACTCTTCCACGATGTATATGTACTTTAGCACATCATGTTGTACACGAGAAAAGCACACAATGTTATCTGTCCATTTAAAAATAAAAATAGAAAACTTTTTTAACTTTCACTTCCCAGCTCTCACATGAGCCATAGTTGCTAATGATTTGCTAGATCCCATGCCTCACCTCTACCCCTTGCCCTGCATTCTAATCTCTTGCAAAATGCAACCACAATGTGGATTCTTTGATGTTTTTCAGGACACCATTGAGATCACTGGAACTTTTAAACACCGCAAAGTGACCCTAGTGGAGGAGGGCTTTAACCCCTCTGTCATCAAAGATGCCTTGTATTTCTTGGACGACACAGCAAAAATGTATGTGCCTATGACTGAAGACATATATAACGCCATAAGTGCTAACAGCCTGAAACTCTGAATATTGCCAGGAAGATAACTCAGCATTTCCAGGAGGAAACTGAATGGACAGCCACTTGATATAATCCAACTGTAATCTGAATGAAGATTGTGAGGTGCAGTTTTTTTAGGAAATTAAAGGGAGACTTTTTTGTTTTTTTTATTTTTTATTTTTTTTAGTGCCTTCTTTCCCTCAAGGGAGACTTTTTAAAATTATAGCTGAGTCTTTGCAAGTGAAAAGATTTAGAGATTATTATTTTTCACTGTTCACCTATAGTTTGTATTTGCAAACTGAGCTTGTTGGAGGGAAGGTATTATTTTTTAAAATATAGAGTACATTAAATGAACACCAACATGTGAGATGGCACTGTCTCTGTATTCTTTCCTCACTTTATTCTAAATAAAAAGCCTGTGTCAACTACCCCAAAGCCTAAAGTCCTCACTGGTAACTTTTCATAAGTGTCCCATTCATAATAGTAATGACATTCTAGGTAACAATGGCCGGGTACTGAGGGTGGGGTGAGGGGCAGTAGGGTGAGGAGGCTAGATCAGTAGTGGCCAATACAATGGAAATCTACTCTAATGTGAGGAGACCAACTTTCCCTACCTGGAGGCGTTCCGTCCACTGTGTATAGGCAGCATTATCCAACAAGTGATAATGCCATCTGTTGTCCTTACAGGAGCCTAATTCTATGGCATCAGAGTTCTGTACATAAAAGGTGTTCAGGCCGGGTGCAGTGGCTCATGCCTGTAATCCCAACACTTTGGGAGGCCGAGGTGGGTGGATCACAAGGTTAGGAGTTTAAGACCAGCCTGGCCAAGATAGTGAAACCTGTCTCTACTGAAAACCACAAAAATTAGCCAGGCATGGTGGCAAGAACCTGTAATCCCAGCTACTCGGAAGGCTGAGGCAGGAGAATTACTTGAACCCAGGTGGCAGACATTGCAGTAAGCCGAGATCTTGCCACTGCACTTCAGCCTGGCTGACAGACTAAGATTGTCTTAAAAAAAAAAAAAAAAAAAAAAGTGTTCAATACATTTTAGCTACATCAATGGTTGCAAACTCAAGTGTCTTCAGAATTCACATAGGTAATGTGGATGAGAAAAGCAGGTCAGAAATGAATGTGGTAAATTTGGGGACATCCACTAAGCTTCAGACAACTGAATACAGGTCAAGTATTGCTGAGGTTTTCAGATTATTCAGAAAACAGAAATTCATCAGAACTTATTAATATTACTCTCACTAAAGTTGATCTGCAACCCCCCACCCCACTACTAAGTTTGGCCTCAAAAAAAAAAAAAAAAAAAAAAAAAAAACAGAAATCCAGATATGTACATGAATCCCCCAATTTTTGAAATCTGAAGTCTCAAAATTTTTTAAACTTCTTTGCATCCCAAACAAAATGTGTCTGTGGGTCAGATAAGTTCCAGCTATCCAGTTAGCACCATAGTCCCACTTATATGTGCCCCCTACTCCTCAGATGGCAACTGGTTTCACTTTCCAAAGCCAGTCTCCTGCCCACGAACCCTTTTCAAGGACCAGAGGACCTTTAGGGTGGCACAGGAGGCTTTGGGAAATTCTGAGGAGCTCTTTCACATAAGCCCTTTCTCCTTAGACCCAGGTGCCTCCCTTCCTGCATTTAATTGCTTTACCTCTGCATGTATGAGCTACAACAGATTTCCAGGAGCAGATCACAGGTGGCAGCACTCAAGATGACATGTACTTTACCTAGAGCTTGTCCTAGGCCATGGGAGCATCACGGTCACTGAGTCCACATCCAGAAAGCATGACCCAAGTTTACCACAGCCTCCCTAGAAGTTTCCCTCGTGGGATTTCCTTCCCTAGAGGACATCTTTAGATGACCAGGAGCTGGTAAGGAGTGCTAATTCTCCCCCAGTTTAGTTCCCATAAGACCCCAGGCAAACATATCTAGGAATCTTCAATGATATATGATGAGAGGTATTGCTGCCCCTAGCCCCCCCAGAGTACTAGAAATATTTTTTTTAACTCTCTCCACTCTTTTGGGTGACTTTTAAGAATCATGATCAAAATCCTTGCCCCCACCCATATCTAACAGTAACATTTCCTGGGCGCTTAATATACATCAGGGACTTGAGGAACATCTAAGGAAAACAGTAGATATGTTGCATCTTTGTGAATTTTGCCAGTAATTCAGAATAATTATTGTTTGTGAGTCAGCACTTGGGCATTTTTGCAAAATTCTTTCTGCCTCTGAATTATGAAAGAATGTGAACCCAAGTAGTCAGAGAGATCACAGCCTTTGTGTATCACGTTGTGCAATTGTGTTACCTGGAATCTTGTCAAAGGTGAAGCAGGTTGTCAGCAGGGGTCATGTTAGAGCAGTGGCTTCATTCTGTATCACAAGGGGTATCTTTTTGGGTAAAAGGTCAGCATTTGCACTGTTGGCCAGAATATTCGTGTTGTATTAACCAGAGGCTGCTTGTGTCTAATCTCATTTGACCCATGCTTTAGACCTTCCAGTCAGAAACTCAGAGACCCAGGTCCTCACATCCCCACCCCACCCAGCACTCCCTCCTAGCCTGATGGTTTCCTCAGCCTCCCACTTCCCCGCACCTACCTGATTCTAGCCAGGTACCACAGCTCCATTGAGATGCATAGAGGCACCCCCACAATGTCCTTGGCCCCTAGTTTTACATGTATGTAAACAATTTTAAGCCATCACTTGTGAGAACTAATACCTTAAAGATTGATTTTTTTCTCTTTTAAAAGGATCAGAAATTGTGCCCAAGAAATAAGCTGCACAAGTAATTCTCATTTGAAAATATAGGTAAATATTTGAATTTTTAAAAAATAAAAAAAAAGTTGATAGCCATGTAAATTACCCAACAGGGCTTTGATTTCAAATATATTGTTTGGAAACCTATAATCAGTGCATAGATGGGATGCTACAGGCACCACCATAATTTGGGGATAAGAGTAGGAAATGTCAGCCTCTGAAATGGAAGCTAATGAGAATCAGTATTAAAATGGGTAAAATTAGCCAGGCATGGTGGGTTGTGCCTATAAGCCCAACTACTTGGGAAACTGCGGCAGGAGGATTACTTGAGCCTGGGAGTTTGAGTCCAACTTGGGCAACATAGTGAGACCCTATCTCAAAAAAAAAGAGATAGGATTAACTAACTGCAATGACTCAAACTAAGAGATAATTTGTTAAATGTGTCATTCATTCGTACATCTACTCTGCAAGTACTTAGTGGGTGCCTGCTACAGACCAAGAAATGTGCTCAACACGGAGTGCTGAGTCCCATTCCCCAGAATTAGAATTGGAGTTTGCATTTCTAACAAATGCCCAGGTGAGGCTTATGGTGTGGGACGGCGGAGGACACATCTGGAGAATCACTGACATCCTGAGTCATACACCATGTGCACTTACTTAGTGGGTAACTCAGTTCCTCAGATCCAGGTTATCCCTTACTGAGGTTCAGCTCTCAGATCAAGTGGCTCAAAGTGCGGGCCCCAGGAAAGGCCCAGCATCAAGAAGCACCTTGTCATCTCAAGCCTCCAATTGCTCTTGGAAATTTATGGCAATTATCAGCTTATATCTGCTTACTAGATATATACACACATATACTGTGATTTGCTACTAAATCTTCTATCTGCTACTAAATCTGTGATTTGCTACTAAATCTTGTATCTGCTACTAGATATATACACACATATATTGTGATTGTAAACTAAAAGCAACCCTAGAGAGTAGCTAGTCAAACCTCTTAATAAACAAAAAAACTGAGGTCTGAAGTTAAGTGACATGACTAAAGTCACACAGCTAACTGGCATCACTAAGATCTCAGCTAGTACTTGCAGGAAGAGAGTATCGTCATAGACCAGTATTTCCTAGTGTGGTCCCTGAGCCAGCAGGATCAGCAGCACCTGGGAACTTGCTGGACTTACAAATTCTTGGACCCTGCAAATTCTAGACCTACTGAACCAGAAACTCAGGGGGTAGGCCCAGAAATCTGTGTTTTGACAAGCCAAAGCCTTCCTGGTGATACTGATGTGGACTCAGTTTGAGAATCACTGTCTTAGAGCAGTGCTCAAGCTTTACTGTGCATGAGAATCACTTGGGGGCACCAATGCTTCGGGCATACATGCTGCTTTGAGTAGCATGTCAATCTAAAGCAGTGGTCCTCATGTGTCACTGTACATTAAAATCATCTGGGGAGCTGTCAAAAATCCCAAAGCCCAGGCCCATGCCATGCCAATTATATCAAGGATTCTGGGAGTGGGAACTAAGCACCAATATTTTTTTAAAGACCTCCAAGTGATTCCAGTATGCAGCAAAGCTCAGGGATCACTAGTAGTGAACAAGGGGCAAGTTTTTAGCTCTTGGCCAGGCACAGTAGCTCACACCTATGATCGCAGCATTTTGGGAGGCCAAGACAGGAGGATCTCTTGAGTTCAAGAGTTCACAATCAGCCTAGGCAACATAGCGAGACCCTGTCTCTACAAAAAAAATTTTTAATTAGCCAGGTCAGGCATGGTGGCTCACACCTGTAATCCCAACACTTTGGGAGGCTGAGGCAGGAGGATCACCTGAGCCCAGGAGTTCCAGACCAGCCTAAGCAACATAGGGAGACCTGTCTCTATAAAAAAATTGTAAAAATTAGCCAGGCATAGTGGTGTGCACCTGTAGTCCCAGCTACTCAGGAGACTGAGGTGGGAAGACAACTTGCGCCTCAGAGGCTGAGGCTGCAGTGAGCTCTGTTCATACCACTGCACTCCAGCCTGGGCAACAGAATGAGACCCCATCTCAAAAATAAATAAATGAGAGGCTGAGGCAGGAGGATTGCTCAAGCCCATGAAGTCGAGGCTGCAGTAAGCCATGATCGTGCCACTGTACTCCCGCCTGGGCAAGAGAGCAAGTACTAGTCTCAAAAAAAAAAAAAAAAAAAAAAACGAAGATTCTTTTCTTAACCAAACTCTAGCCAAGCTCCTCTGAGCTCTCCTCTAAACTAGGCCTCAACCTTTGCCTATGAAGACTTGAACAAACACCAACATAATTTCTCACAGCTCAAGGCCACATCCCTAAGATGATCCTAGCCCACCTTAAAGTGCTGCCTAAGAAAACTCAAAGCTGCCAAAGAATTAACTGCTTGTTCCAGCCAACCCCTGAACATAGGGCCCCTGACTCCCAGTCTCTGTGAATGGGTAAGAGTCATACTTCAAAAAACACCAGTTAGCAAACCCAGACAGGTTTCACATGGAACATTTTCCACTTTTTGTAATTTTCCACATTCCTGACTCTTCCAAGTCTAGGCTGGCCTTCTCCCTATTCTCCTATTCTCGCTGTAAAATGCCCAGTCACCTTTGCACAAATCCAAGTTGAATTTAGTTCACATGGGACCCTTTTCCCTATTGTGATAGTATATTACTGATTAACATCTATCCTTACAGTTTTAGCTAATGTCCAGCTTTGTTTGTCTTTAGTACTCTTTACATAACCAATTTCAGAGCCACAACCTACCAAAGTACCATCTGAAATGGGAATAAAATTATGTGTTTGGCCTCTGAACTAACAATGGGAAAGCTGCTTGTGAGTATAGCTTTTATTTGACTACCAGGTCCAGAAAAAAAAAGGGGAGGGGGGAATGCACAAGTTCCAAACCTAGAAAGGAAACATTTAAATGTACTGGAAGACCAGAGTGGACTGCTAGGCCGTGAGCTCCTGTTCAGGTTCAACCTTGAGCAATACTACATGATGGTAACAGCCTGGGCTTCACTGGAAGCCAGGAGACCTGAGTTTGCCTATTTAAAGCTGTGTGACCTAAACTTTGGTTTCCTCCTTTATGAACCATGAGCCACAGTGCCTGACTCATAATTAATGCTTAAAATAAAAGTACATGCGGTTAAGATCGCACACTGGTTAATTAGTCAATGTTTCAGCAGCCAATTAAGTGACACAGGATATGTTTTGTTTCAGGGACAAGCGTAATTTATTTCTATGTTATATTTCATGTCACAAGCTGAACGATAGAAGCTGCCTGTCTATCCTCAGCCCTTTCTCTCTGACCAGCCTGCTGAACCCATCTGGATCATGCTGGCTTAAACTCTTCATTTGTATTCTACTGTGGGTCATGAACCCCTATGAGAATTTGGTTCATGACCAAATTATGAACTCGCCCCCAAGAAAAATACATGTACACATAAGCACACAAAGTCAGCATACAATAGTGATGGGTTCACAGAGTCCCTGAAGTATATCCTCAGACTCTGGCTGAAGAGCCTGGGTCTACACCATGGCCTGCAGAGGGCAGCAGGGCAGCTGGAGCCCACATTGAGAGCTGCATTCGGGAAAGCTGGGGACACTGTAGAACTTGATGAGCTTTTTGAAGGCACTTTTCTTCAGCATCATCATCTCTTCTGGAAACCTGGAAAAGATTCTGACCCTGGAGGAGCCCCCATTCTTCACAGATCCGTCTGTGGGTAGTGGCTTCTGAGCACTCACTGGCACGCTGTTGCAACTGAGGGAGCGCACCGTCTTCTTCTTAGTCTGCACAGACAAGTAACTGAACAGGAAGGAGGACAGCTTGTGCTTGGTGGCATCCGGGGCCTCTTCCGAAAAGCAGTCATCAACTGGGTCCAGCACGGTTTCATGATAGTGGCCGTTTTCCCTTCTCATGGGACCAGCTCCCATGCGCTGAGGCTGCTTGATGATCTTCCTGGCCTGCACTGGATCATCTCCTGCCCCATTGACAGACTGAAGGGACGTTCCACTGGCCAAGGCTCTGGCGCTCCTGATTTGGGGGATGAGGTTCCCAACCCGAGGGCTGGGTTGGGAAGTACAGTGCTGACTCAGGATGAGAGTGGCAGCATCTCGAATGAGATTCCAGTCTCTCAGTATGTCATCCCTAGTGGTAAACTGGGAGGTCACAGTGAAACGGATGATTAACTTGTCCTGGATAGTGGCCGGGATGAGGAAGAGACGGCCAGCTTTAGCTATTTCCTTTAACACATTTTCTGTGAGACAATTAGGACCCTGTTTGAAAGATAAAGAGATGCGAAGTCTCCATCACACCCCCTGTCAGCATCCCCAGAGCCCAGCATTTGTGTTTCCAAGAGGCTCTGGAGCACCACATAGCATCATGCACAGAGGGGCATGGAAGACGGCATTACCTTTAGACGAAAAGCCACCAGGCCAAGGTGTCTCTTGGCAGGAATTTCAAAGGAAGGGTCGTTTCTGACCAGAGATTCAAAATATTTAGCCATTTCAGTACCCTGGAATGGCAAATATAAAGAGAACTGATGTTAACAATCAGGCAAGGGAATAACTATGCATAAACTTTCAGACTGCTAGGTGGTTTTAAACCAGTGACATCTTTCCATCACAGAGACCTAAGTGGCGTCTGCCTCACTGTCATCTCCATTTGATTTTGCTCATATTCCAAGCTGGAAAATCTCCAGTGGCTCCATTTCCTGTCACACCGGATCCACCTCAAGAATTCATCTCAGCGCCTTCTTTCAACTCAGCCCTGGAACCCAGAAGGCATGTGCTTTGCAGTCCAGGCAACCTGGCTTCATCTCCTGGTTTCACAGCTACTTGATTGGCCAAGTGGGCAAATGAGGCACAAAACCCAGCCAATGCTCTGCATTCTCTGCCAGGTGCCTCATGCGAGCTGCATCTGCCCAATGGAAGAGACGCCTGCTTCTAGTGCACATAAAGATGCCATCCAAGCTAGTGGCAGCCCTGCCCCATCCTAAGCCTACATGTTTCACTTGCCTCTCAAACCTCTTCTCAGCCTGCATCCCCAATGCCCTTTTCATCCCGTTTCCAATATTCCATTCATGTCCTTTGCAGGGACATGGATGAAGCTGGAAACCATCATTCTCAGCAAACTGACACAAGAACAGAAAACCAAACATCACATGTTCTCACTCATAAATGGGTGTTGAACAATGAGAACACACAGACACAGGGAGGGGAACATCACACACTGGGGCCTGCAGGGTAGGGGGCTGAGGGGGTAATAGCAGGGGGTGGGGGTATTGGGTATAGCATTAGGAGTAATACCTAATGTAGATGACGGGGTGGTGGATGCAACAAACCACCACCATGGCACATGTATACCTATGTAACAAACCTGCATGATCTGCACATGTACTCCAGAACTTAAAGTATAATAAATAAATGTTAAAAAAAGAGAGAACATATTTTTACATTTTGTCCCTACCCACCATGGAAAGTTTTGTACCTGGTTAATGAATACAGAGTTTCTGCTCGGGATGATGAAAAAGTTCTGGAAATAATGGTGATGGTCACATAACATTGTGAGTATACTTAATGCCACTAAATTGTACACTTGAAAATGAATAAAATGATACATTTTATGGTATGTATATTTTGTCACAAGTTTAAAATGTTAAAGGCTTTGTATTATATGAATCTTTCACTGAAGTTCATATCATCTTTTAAAATGTCCTGGGGTTTTATCCTTTTTGTTTTCAACCTAGGATTATTAACTAAATAAGGTCAGGACTTGCCTTTTCTCTTATTTTAAAAAATTTCTCCAAGCATCTGGAAGATCTCAGTAAAATATTCACGAAGTAATTCTATCAACTAATTCTCATACTTGCTACTCTATTTCAAGAGAGGGCAAGGGAGTTGGCTGATCCTATCTTTTAAGAGAGATAGGGTCTTGCTCTGTCACACAGGCTAGAGTACAGTGGCCTGTTGCACAATCAAAGCTCACTACAGCCTTGAACTCCTGTGTTCAAGCAATCCTCCCACCTTCACCTCCTGAGTAGCTAGGACTACAGGCATGCACCACCATGCCCAGCTAAAGTTTTTCGTTATTTTGTAAAGCCGGGGATCTCACTAGGTTGCTCAGCCTGGTATCAAACTCCAAGGCTTAAGCAATTCTTCTTCCTAGGCCTCACAAAGTGCTGGGATTACTGACAGGAGCCACCATGCCTGACCCTGATCCTGTCTTTTGATCATAATGAAATGAGTTTCTACAAATCTCTCTCAGAGCCTCTTTCTCGCCTGTGTGCTCAGTTTCAAACAGCACAGGAATTTTGACCTGCTCCATTTCTAACCTGAGCCACTTCACCCCTCCTTAGGCAACCTGGTGGTCCCTCGCTCCTGGGAGGTCAGCATATTGATTCCAAACTTAGTACGGGCACTCGATCGGCATAGCACACCACAGCCCAGAACTCCTGGGCTCAATTGAGCTTCCCACCTCAGCCTACCCAGTAGCCGGGACTACAGACACATGCCATTGTGCCCATTGTGCCCAGCTCAAACTTTTCATTTTTCAGAAGGAACCAAAGGAAAGTAACTTCCCCAAGGTACAAGTGACAGCAGGTGGATCTCCTCCCACTGTGCTTTTATCCCTCCTACAACACATGCTGTTTGCAACAACAAAAGCAGAGGTCAGGAGAGAGAACACAGAGCACAGGCTGCACTGCCACCTCCAAAGCCCAACTTTACAGGTCATGAAAGCAGAGCTGCTGCTAGTGCTTCTATGTCAAGGGCAGGGACAGTGCAGCCATGGCCAAATATAGTGCCCTCCTGTGTTTGTAAAGTTTTTTGGAACACAGCATTCCCATTTGTTTATATATTGACTATGATAGCTTTTGTAGTACAGAGGTTGTTACAACAGAGTATGGCCCACAAAGCCAAAAATATTTACTATCTGGCTTCTTATAGGAAATATATACCAATCCCTATGGTAGATGATAGGAGAGGAGGAGGAGGATGATAATGACAACTTACTATCCTTAGATGAAGGAGATGATGAGGGAGGGGAAGAAGAAGTACTCATTGAGTACTTAACTGAGTAGTAGGTAGACCCTATGCTAAGGGCTGCATGTGTATTATCTCATTTAATCCTCCCTATAAACCTTTGAGAGAGGCAGTATCCTTTTCTTGTTTTTATAAATTAAGACAGCATGGCCAGGGGTGGTGGCTCATGCCTGTATGTAATCCTAGCACTTTGGAGGACAAGATAGGCAGATTGCTTGAGCCCAGGAGCTTGAGACCAGCCTGGGCAACATGACAAAACCCCGTCTCTACAAAAAATACAAAAAATTAGCTGGGCATGATGGTGTGCGCCTATAGTCCCAGCTACTCAGGAGGCTGAGGTGGGAGGCTCACCTGAGCCTGGGGAGGTCAAGGCTGCAGTGAGCTCTAACGGCACCACTGTACTTCAGCCTGGGCAACAAAGTGAGGCCTCGTCTCAAAAATAAATAAATAAATAAGGCAGACAAGGTCACCAAATAGTAAAGGGTAGAACTAAAAATCATTCTTTAAAGCACTTCTCTGTAATAGAGAAATACGAAATTTGATTTTATATAACTTTCGAAGATCTCAGCACAGTAGGCTCAGCGTAGTAGAAAGCAGCCCAGAACTATGAAGAATTTGGAATTGGGGGGCTTGAGGGAAAGTCCCAGGCCTTCTTCCCTCAAGCACAGCAATTATTCCCTCTGAGCATTGCCAGATTAGAGTGATCACCCCAAACACTGTGCTAAGAACCTAATGAAGAACTATCATTTATTTTTGTATTTAAGGAATTAGGCAAGTGTTAATAATTATCATCATAATCAAGTTGCAAGAGATAAAATTAACTCATATCAAACAACTTTATTTCAATTCTACTTCTTCTATTGTGGGACACTGGAAGAACTTTGAGCTCAGTTTTGCAAATGTGTTTGAGTAGGTGATCATAGGAATGCTAATGAAGCAGAAACCAGAACAGATGGAATAGGCAGAAAAGCTCCTGGCGGAAGCAGAATTCAATCCATTCACAACATTTGGAAAGGAGAGGGCAATTCGGGTGAAGGACACAGGTAAAGGTGCAGAGATGGACTGAGCATGGGGTCTGGATGGATGGATGAAAAGCCCAAGCTAAAGTAGGAGCTGACCATCAAGTCCTTGAAAGCCAGGCCTAGGAGTGTGGGCCTCATCTGGTAGGCAGTGGGGTTGCTAATAGGAATTCAGGGGTTTAACTCGCAAACAGAAGTGCTAAGGGAGGTTGATCAGGAGCTGCACATTGAATATCCAGTCCTAAATTGTAAGCAAAAAATGTTCCTAATTACTTGTAACCTGCACCAACCATTCCCCACCCGCAACCTTCCAGTGTTGAGTCTGAGTTTCTAGAAATAGCACAAAGTGCCTAAAGTTCCTCCATATTGTTGGCGGCAGCTGCTCCTTGGCAAACAACCAGTGGTGATTACAAAGGTAAAATTACCAACATTAAAACCAGTCATGTAAAACTGGAGAACATTACGTTAAGCAAACTAAAGCCAGGCAGAGAAGGACAAATTTCACATGTTCTCACTAAAACAGGGGAGCTAAAAAGTAAGCAAACTGAGCTCGTGGAGACACACAGTAGAATGATGGCTGGCAGAGGCTGGGAAGGGTAGCTGGGAATGGGGGATAAAGAGGTGATAGTTAACGGGTGCAAAAATACAGTTAAATAGATTTGTTAGTTAGGTGGCACAACAGGGCAACTACAGTTAACTATAATTTGCTGTACATTTCAAAATAACTAAAAGAACAGAACTGGAATGTTTCTAACATAAAGAAATGATGAACTCTTGAGTGGTGGATACCCAATAACCCTAATTTGATCATTGCACGTTGTATGCCTGTATCAAAACCTCACACATACCCCATAAATATATACAAAATTATTACATAAGAATAATTTTTTAAAAAATTTTTGAGACAGAATCTCATTCTATCTCCAGGCTGGAGTGCAGTGACACAATCCTAGCTCACTGCAACTTCCGTTTTCCGGTTTCAAGCAATTCTCCTGCCTCAGCCTCCCGAGTAGCTGGGACTACAGGCACACACCACTACACTTGGCTAATTTTTTTTTTGTATTTTTAGTAGAGTTGGGGTTTCACCATGTTGGCCAGGATGGTCTCGATCTCTTGACCTCATGATCCGCCTACCTCGGCCTCCCAAAGTGCTGGGATTACAAGCATGAGCCACCACGCCCAGCCAGAATAATTAAGTTTTAAAAATAAAATTTTAAAAAGTCATAGTTACTGCTTCCACCACTTCATTTTGGTTTGTGTTTGTCTGACCAAGAAGGAATTCCCTAGAGGAAAGGTGGAAGGACAAAGACACACATAGGCAGAAAGGACAGTGTCTTCATTTTCTACCACCGCTTTTATCAGGGGCTCTTGCAGAAATGGGAGAAAAATTCCAGCAGTCAGAGTTCTTATAAGTCCCACCTCTTCCATGAAGAGCACAGGAGAGAGGCTTTGCCTGTCTCATTTACCTGTGTCCCTTTCAAAGCACAATACTTTTGTATTTGCTGAATTGAATAGAAATAAAGTAAACCAAATTGGCCTTCCATAAAAGCCTGTCAATGCAGGGAGGTTTGTTCCAGACTTAGTACTGAGGGAATGTGTTCTTTTCCTGGGTCCACAAGGGGGAGTAGTTTTAAGGGCAAGAATTTCCCAGCGCCATGCCCGCCTCCCATCCCTCTCCATCCGGGAGATTTAACGGTTTATGTTTGAATTTGCGAGCCCGGGAAGAAACTAAAAGTCAATCACTCCAGCGGAAGTTCTAAGAAACTCCTTTCATTGGCCAGGGGTCTTGGAGAAGGTGGGGGTTCCTTCCAGGTTAAAAGCCCCCTTCTTCCACACCCCTGCGGACTCCATGTTTGAGTCCCCTTTCACAAACACCCTCATGGAAACTGTTTTTCTCTCTCCTGGATTTCCCCTCTGGAGTCCCCCTCCACACTCTCATGGAAGCCTGTCTTCCCCTCCTAAACTCCATCTCTCTCTATTCCCTTCCACTCAGTGTGGAAGCTGCTTTCCTCTCCTGGATTCCATCTTTCTGGATTCTCTCACTCAGCGTGAGAGTTAGCTGTTTCTCTCTCCTTCTGCTGTTTCTCTCTAAATAAATCACTTTCTACAAACACTTTGAGTCCAGCATTTACTGCACCAGGCTCCCCTCTCTCATTCTTGAGAGGGCAGGAGACCAAGAACCTAGAGAAACATCCTCTCAGGGGAGCTGAAGTCACCCTGAACCCCAATATTACATTTTGGCGAGCCAGCCAGAAGAGGGTAAGCCAGGAAAGGGGGTACAGCCAGAGAAGAAGACTTTAAAATCATGAGGAAAATCGTCCCCATTCTGTCCTATCTCTTTAAAAACACCTGAGGCGGGCCTCAGAGACACGGCCCAGCCCTTAAGCGGCGCAGCCCAGCCAGAATTAAAAGTGAAGTTTTTTTACCTCCAAGCTTTCTCTCCGCTTTCCGACTCCTTCTCTATCCTTCAGATATTATCTCTGGAACCAAAACCTGAGGGAGCCTGTGGGGCAGAGCAGGGGAGCACTATCCCCAGGGCCTTTTACTCCTTGCCATCAAGGAACAGCCCAGCCCCGGGGTCAGAACCCAGATCACGGAGGTCGGCGGAAGAAAACCAGTGGGGAGGGGCGAGGTACAACTGCAGCCTATAGGGGACCAGGGAGTGCCGCAGCCTGGCGCAGGGTTCTGGAAGGCCTTCTTCTGCCTTCTCCAGTCCCAGGCAGCAGTGTAAAAAGGTTCCCCAGGTTGCTCGCCTGCCAGCCAAGGGTCCCTGTGTTGGCAGCAGCTTGGGGAGCGGTTCTGATGGGGTCAACATGGCAACCAAAAGCCGCAGGGGTGGGGAACTCAGGGCAGGCCCAGCAGTGGCTGCGAACGCGGCTTTAAAACCGACTCGGCAAGTGGCTTTTTTCCTCTGCCAGTGCGGCTGAGGGAAAGGAAGCGGCTGATGGCCGTCAGCCCCGCCCAGCTTTTAGGCGGGCCACACCACCTCAGGGTGCAGCATTCTCATTCAAAATACGGCTTAAGAAAGCTTTCTGCCTGCCCTTAACACAAGTGGCCAGTTTGCCCAGTTGGTCGAGGTATAGGGCCTGCAACTGCAAGTTTGCTGGTTCTAATTTCTAGTGGAGTCAGTCCTGAGTTAGAGAAATCTTTTGGAAAAATTCAGAAGAGGAAGGCTACGGGACTTTGTATTTGGTATATAATTTGTCTTGCTTAGGATTGGCTCTCACTAGCAGAACTTTTCCATCTAGAAGATCATAGTTAAACCACTTCTAGGGCCCAAATAGTCAATGGCAGGTCTCAGAACCTACAATGGAAGATGGCTTAGGGGAGAGGAGGCCCGAGTCCTGAGGGTATTGTTCCAGCCTCAGCCATGCCTGGCCTGACTTCTTTGAACTGTGTGCTCTAATGGCCCCTCCTTAGCAGTTTACCATTCTGGGGCAGTTTTATAATCTGGCTTGTGTAAATTGGACTTTTGCTGGGAAATATTGGTACCCATCTCCTGAGCCTCACTGGCCTGGTCAGGGCTCGTTGGTACGTGACAACCCAGTAGCTCCTCTCATTCCACACCTCTATGGTAGTCACTGGAGGTCATGCAGGCAGTCAGTGTGAATGGTCCCATGACGCTGGTAGGTTGTGATTGGAATCCAGTAGATGGGAGGCCCTCTGATAAGATGGATCACACATCTGGGGCACACGAAATTTCAGGGTACTGACTGAAAGACATTTCATTTCAGTACCCATTTTACCCAGTGGACGCCTCAGATCAACGAGGCTATAATTTCTTTAACTGGGGTTGTGGGCATCCTTGGTGTTCAATTTCAGCTGGGTGCTTCTATTCCCAAGTCCCCATTAAAATGTATACTGAAAAATTGGGACCAATTTGACACACAGTCTTTAAGGAAGAAGCAGCCTATTTTTCTCTGCCAAACACCGTGGCGCAATACTCCCCGCCGAGTGGAAAACCTAGCCCCCAAAGGGAAGGGAAGAAAACCCAGCAGCTTTCCTTGAGCAATTGTGAGAAGCTTTAAGGAAGTATACACCCCTGTCAGCAGACTCCATAGAGGGTCAGTTAATACTAATGGATGAGTCTGTTACTCAGTCAGCAGCAGATATCAGAAGGAAGCTCCAGAAACTGGCTTTGGGGCCTGAACAGAGTCTAGAATCATTACTAAACCAGGCAACCTTGGTGTTTTATAAGAGAGACCAGAAGGAACAGGCTGAAAGGAACAGGAGAGATCAGAGAAAGGCTGCTGCCTTAATCATGGCTTTTGGGCAAGCAGACCTCAGGGGCTCAAATGAGGGAAAAGCTTGGGTTAGCTGCCAGTCTGGCAGAACTTGTTATCAGTGCAGTCTGAAGGGACATTTTGTAAGACATTGTCCCCAGAGGAATGAACCACCATCTCCTCCATGCCCGCTGTGCCAAGGGAATCACTGGAAAGCACACTGTCCCAGAGGATGAAGGCTCCCAGGGCCTTAGGTGTCTGACCAGTGACCCAATGGCAGGACTGAGGGTGCCTGGAGTAAGTGCCAGCACGAACCATCACCCTCACAGAGCCCCAGGTAAAGCTGACCACAGAAGTCCAGGAAGTCAATCTTCTCCTGGATGCTGACACAGCCTTCTCAGTATTTCTCTCCTGTCCTGGAGACATGGTGCTTGTTAAATCTCTCCCCTCAGATTCTCCCTCTCTAGGCCCATCTTGGGAAGGACCATTTTTGGTTATTCTGTCTACCCCAGTGGCAGTTAAAGTGGTGGGAATTGACTCATGGATTCATCACACTCAGCTGAAGCCTTGGACACCTCCTGAAGAAAGCCATAGACCCTCCACTCCGCAGCCTGAAGTTCCAGGAGACAACCCTTCATATCCCTGTGAGCCATTAGAAGATCTGCGTATGCTTTTCCAACAAGATCCTCTGGGAAGTAACCAGTCATAAGTCTACTTTCTATCCTGGCATTAACAGGACTATAACCCTCAACTTTGCAATCTCTCAAACTCTGAGTATCCTTTTCATAGTGGGTAGGGAATTTGTCTTTAGAAAAACTGCTACTACTTTGTAAACCAGTTAAGTTTTGTTTTGAACATAGAACTCAGGAATCAAACACAGGACTAAAAATCTTCCAGAAACAGTATTGTAAAGCTTGTTTAGCAACTAACTGTCCTGGCTGTATTCTCTCCTAGGCTCATTTATAACCATTCTATATTTGTTGACCTATGGGCCTCTCATCTTTAACCACCTTGTCACATTCGTTTCTTATAGAACTATAATGTCACAAATAATTCTACTGCTGGAACACCAGATGTCCTTGGCTCTTGGGCTCTATCATGGACCTCTAGATCAGCTTGCACCCTGAAAGTCTCCCCTCTGGAGGAAACTTCAACAGCAGGTCCCCATCTATGCCCCATTTCAGCAGGAAGTAGTTAAAGAGGATGGACGTCTGTAATTCCAATAGAAGTTGGGCTTTTCTGTTCAGAGGTGGATAATGAGGGAATGTGTTCTTTTCCTGGGTCCATGAGGGAGAGTAGTTTTAAGGGCAAGAATTTCCCAGCACCATGGCCCCCTCCCATCTCTCTCCATCTGGGAGATTTAACGGTTTATGTTTGAATTTTGCGAGCGCGGGAAGAAACTAAAATTTAATCACTCCAGCGGAAGGTCTAAGAAACTCCTTTCATTGGCTGGGGGTCTTAGAGAAGGTGGGGGTTCCTCCCAGCTTAAAAGTCCCCTTCTTCCACATCCCTTCCACTCCATGTTTGGGTCATCTTCCACAAACACTTTCATGGAAGCTGTTTTTCTCTCCTGGATTTCCCCTCCAGGGTCCCCTTCCACACTCTCGTGGAAGCCTGTCTTCCCCTCCTAAACTCCATCTCTCTCTATTCCCTTCCACTCAGTGTGGAAGCTGCTTTCCTCTCCTGGATTCCATCTTTCTGGATTCTCTCACTCAGTGTGAGAGTTAGCTCTTTCTCTCTCCTTCTCCAGTTTCTCTTTCTCTCTCTAAATAAATCACTTTCTACAAACACTTTTGAGTCCGGCATTTACTGCGAACTGCACGTGCTCCCCTCTCTCATTCTTGAGAGGGCAGGAGACCAAGAACCTAGAGAAACATCCTCTCAGGGGAGCTGAGGACACCCTGAACCCCTGAACCCCAATATTACAGTAAGTCTACCAGTCCAAGCCAGGAAAGCTTTGTTTCAAGCATAATCATAATAGTGCTAAAAAATTCAGCCAGCTGTGACCATTAAGGTAATTCCAAAGCAGATATGATCCTACCCTGGCCACACACACTTCCCCTTATTTACTTTCTCTTTCTCTCTCTACAAGCCAGACTCTGGGGCCATCCCTCCCCAGTGCTCCATGACAGCAAGAGGACAGGCATCAGGCAGCCCTCGGGGCATTTGTGCAAAGTGCTCCTCCTGCTAACAAAGAGAATCAAGTCCCAGGAGCTGAGGAACAGGCCCAGACACCTGAGCCAGATACCACAAGTCTCCTGGGCAGATCGGCAAAGCAGAAACCAGCCTTCCTCACCATGAGAAAACAGAGGAACACAGGCTCGGCCCCCACAGTGGCATGCTACATACATGTCTGACATGTGCTTGAAGATTCTTCACCCCGAAGGACCGAATCACGAACCAGAGTTTAATAGAGCGAAACCGTCGGCTCAGCGGGATCTGCCAGTGCTAAAAACAAAGGAACACAGTGCTTATGGTTAGAGACAAGGGCGCCCCACTCCCTTGGGCATTTCTGGGCATTATCCATTGCCTGCCCAGCCCTCTAGGGATGGACAGTGTCACCATGACTCCGGAAGCTGTTGCTAAGGAATTAGCCAAGCTTCCCAAGAGCTGCCCCATCATGTGACCAAATCACTGATGAAGGTGGCCAATAGTCGCTTGTCTGAAAGCCAGACAAGTGGAAATCAAATCCATTACCCTGAACCAATGAGAAGCGAACTTTGCTTTAAAATGCCGCTTTAAACATTTCATCCCAGCCCAGGAATTCAACATAAGGGCAATACAAGTTTTTCCCTAAATGAATCTATATTCCTTGAATAGCAGAAAATAAAGTTCTATTTTGATTTCCCCCGAAATGTAAAGTATAGTGGTTAGAGCACAGACACTGGAGCCCCGCAGACCTCGGTTTCACCTCCAGCTCCATCACTTACTAGCTGTGTGACCTTGGGTAGTGCCACCCCACTGGCTCATCAGTCCGTGACATAGAGAACAAATTGCACCTTCTGGGGAAACGGTGAGAGGACAAAGAACACCAAGAGCCTCAGAAGAAGTTGTCAGTAGGTGTTGGCTATTCAAATGATTTTAAAATGTGAGCTACAAATCACAGCAGCATTTCTATCAAGAGCCAAGATGATCCCTATTTAACCTCACACTGCCTCGTCAATTTTCCTGTGAGCTTCCTGTGATCTGAGAGGCATCACTCCAGCTTTCAGATTTCAAAAGAGCACTCAAATTTCTGCCTCTATTAGATGAATATTGACCCTTTGTTCCTGGTGGCCAAATTCAACAGAGCTTAAAGTTCAAGGTTGTAGTCACCATAAATCTGAAAATTTTCAAATCAATTTCAGACTGATTTCTCAGATCTGAAAATAGAGCAAAGGGTTTGGAAAACATTTGCAGTTATTTTAATGAGTCACATGGTTTCTAATGATGTCTCCCTCAGATGTCAGAAAGCTTGTACCACAATGTCTGTTGACTAAAAATAAAAGTTTGTCCCATTGAGTATTTATGTGCCTATGCACAAGATTATCAAATCCTCATGAATGTCCTCACCTTCACCCTTCACCCCAGTTTCCTGAGCCAGGCACAGTTGGGACATCATCTCTTTGTTAATGGACAACGTTTCCCCAGCATAAAAGTACTAAGCCTGTGATTTCCAAGCAAAATTCTGTTGTGCTGAGGACCAGCTTGGGGGCGTTTGTGCCAGCAGAGGGCATCAAAATCTGAAAATGGAACAAAATTGCTGTAACAGGAAGAGCGTCAACTCTACGTCTTGGCCAATGGACACTCCAAGAGAATAATGAACAGATGATAGAGATAATCTCTTAAAAGGCTCTGGTTTCCAAATGGTTATAGCCAATTTATTTCATAGATATTATATATAAATAATAATATATATTACTTCATATATATTATTATTTGATATATATAGCTACTTTATTTGACCAGCAAATAAACCAGGATAGGCATAGGTGATTTTATTTTGATTTCTTCATAATCTTTCTTATTCCCATTTGCTCCTTTTCTTGTCACTAATCTAAAACTGATCCATGCTAAATCAGCAGAGTGGTTCTAACCAACGTTTTCTGTTGGATCAGTAAATCTGGATGTATAAAGCTGACAGTGCTCTTCTTTAACTTGAGGCATATCCAGCCTCCTCTGTGTCCTTTTAAGGTTTTGCAGGGCTCCCCTGCCAAGGCCAAGGTAATGCTCCCTCCACTGGTCCTCTCTGTCCAGTGGGAGGGGGAAAGGAGGGAGCTACTCTGCTGTCAGAGAATCTAGCCCTGATTTTAGGTGATTCCAGGACCCCAGGGAGTAAGCACCGAAGTCTTCTCTCCTGGGATGCTGCCCTATTTCTGGCTCATCTCAGAACAGAACTGAGCTTCTGTTCAAAGCTGCAGCCACCTGGGTGGGAAAAACATTGCGCCCAGGTGAGAGTAGGTGTGAGGACCCTCAGGATCATGACAAAGATAGCAGCTTCACTTTTCTAGGAGTTTCTTCATGGACTTGAAAATCAAATGCATAGGATTAAAGGTTGGGGAAGGATAAGTGAAAAGCAGAGCCTTCTGAGTGGAGAGGTAAAAAATAGTAAGGTTTCCCAGAGCAGAGCTGGCAAGAGTTTACTGTAACATTTTTATTTTTTTTCTTTTTTAATTTTTATTGACAATGTGCATTTTGAGTACTGTAACATTTTTATGAGTTATGTGGAAGAGAGAGAGCACTGTAAAATCATCAAACTCCTGGGAATGAACCCCAGGAAGATCCCGAGGCACTGTGGTAAATGAATTCAAAGGGTAACATGAAATTCGAAAGAGCAAGGGTGAACATAATGCTCTTTGGTTATGATGGCCCAAATACACTCATAGGAGAATAGGCATCAATTCACGCTCAGAAACCAAACCTACAGTTATCCCTAAAGATATCTGACTCCGTTGGGCTGTTCTAGAATTTTTAAATTTTACTTCTAAAGGGTCTTCTCTCACCACCAGTAAGCCACCAGACTTACTGCTGCAATTCTAATAAAAAAGCTTCAAAAATCTAAAGAGGGTGTGGGCTTGTCCAAGGGAGAATAGCCAGTATAATTACGTGATGACGAAGCTATTATTTTAAGACTAAAAGGGAAAGACACTTCAATTGTCCAAGAAGATAAGAAAAAACCATCTCTTCACAAGGAAGAATTCTCACAGGGATCAGACACTGCTCTCAGCACTTCAGTGTATTAATTCATATAATCCTCACAGCAAGCCTAAGAAGCCAGAATTGTGGTCATCAGCATCATTTTACACAGGAGGAAATATGAACACAGAGTTTAAGTCACTTGCCCAAGGTCACACAAGTTAGTAAAACAGAAAGCCAGGACTCCAACATATGCCATCTGGCTTTAGCACCTACAGGCTTAACCACTTTGTCATAACAAATCTCTGCAGCTTCAAAGAAGAGCTTTCAGAAATATGCCTACCATTTATTGAGCACTTGCCACACAGTTATTGTACTAAGTGATCTACACGTGTTCCCATTTAAGCTTCACAACATCCTGTGAATCAGTGCCACTATTCTCATTTTGTAGATAAGGAAAGCAAGGCTCAGAGAGGTCCAGTTAGTTTCCCAAAGGGCCACTGCTGGAACAGAATTCCAAACCAGGCTTGCCCCTATTCTGCTCTGCTGCCACTGTTGGCCAGGTTATGTGTAATACATTCGTTTACATCCCTGTCTCCCCTACAAGTAAAAGAAGGGCTCATCCTCAAACTGTGGAGTCAATTTGTAAGAACTCATTTCCCTAAGGCAAAATACTGGCTGAGGATGTAGGATCAAGAGAGTTAAGGTTTGCTGGGCACTGTGGCTCACGCCAGTAGTCCCAACTACGAGTGAGGCTGAGGCAGGAGAATCACTTGAACCTGGAAGGTGGAGGTTGTGGTGAGCCAAGATGGTGCCACTGCACTCCAGCCTGGGCCACAGAGCAAGACTCCTCTCAAAAAAAAAAAAAAAAGAGAGCGAGAGAGAGACAGAGAGGGTTGAGGTGCAGCCAGTTGGGAAAGTCAGGAATGCTTGGAGCCTTCCAGAACCCCTCACACAAGTCCCGCAGCCCATCACTACCTCTACCACATCACTACCACAATGCCTCTGTCAGGGACAAAAGGATAAAAGCGATTTCAGCAAGAAGGCTCCTTCCCCACCAGGGAAATTCTCCACCCTGCCCTGTGCTGGGTAGGAAACAAAAAAGATCACCCGAGATGGAGGCAGAAGAAACTGGTCACCTGTGGTAAGGAGAGCATTTCTGGGAAGTTTAAAATGCCACAATTATTCAGGAAATGTGGACCCTGCCTCAAAGGCTGGCCTCATTTTCTAGGGTTTTTAACCATTTTCTGGGTTTCATTCTATATGCTTAAGCGCAACTGGAAACCAAGGTATGCACTGGCAATATTATGGGATGAGCTCACAGTGTGCTGCCTTTTGAAGGGAGCCACCATCCGGAGTTTGGGGGATCAGACACCAACAGTTCCCACTGGCCACCCAAGACCACTAGGCTGCCCCTCCCTGGCCACTCACCATGAAGTCGGTGGCCACGCCTGAGTTGGCATGCCTGAGGTAGATGGGGTTCACACTAAACGTCTGCTGCAGCTTGTACTTATCCTTGACCCTGTGGGTTTCCAAATGGACATTAATGGCTGAGGTCTCTCCAGAAGAGGCAAGGCTTTCCAGCATGTTCGGAGCTGGGCTGCTACACTCACCAGAACCCAGTACAGTCAAAGTGCACCATCATCCACTTGGAAGGATTAAAGGTGAAGGAGTCGGCATACTCAATCCCCTTCAGAAACCCCCGGAACTCGGGGCACAGGAAGGCAGTGCCAGCATAAGCAGCATCGATGTGGAGCCACAGCCCCTCACGGGCACCTGAGGAGGCAAGCATCACCTGGCTGGAGGGCAGGCACAAAGCGGGGAAAGGCGTCTCTTACCTAGCCAAGCTGAGTGGTGGCTGCAAAGAAAATAGCTGGGGAAGGATGATGTGCTTTGGCTAAATGAGACATGGAGAGGTGTGGAGATGAGAGCAGGGAGAGTCAGTCTGAAGGAGTGGGGCCGAAGGAGGCATCCTTGCCTCCTAATGGGAAAGTCTACGAAGCCTCACCCTTGCCTTTTTCTTCCACTGGGTAAAGGGCCAGCACCCTCTTGGCCTCAACCTAGAACATCCTGGCACAGAAACCAATTTCCCACCAGCACAGAGAGCAATGTTAGTGCACCTAACGTAAAAGTTAGATGGAAGGTGTCTCTATTTCCTAGTGGTGTCTTGCTTGGGGGTTAAACAGTCCCTTTTGGGTTTCCTCTCTGCCTTTAATCTTTCCCATGATTTCCCCTGCCTTACCCTTTTCCTTTTCTGAAGCTAGAATAGAAAGCGTTTCTATTCTAGCCTAATTCACACTGTATTTTGGATAGAACCTGCATTAAGTAGAGTTCAACATACAAGTAAGAGGATGAGAAAACCAAAGACTCTCCTCCTGTCACCTCCTAGGACAGGAGGCAAGCTAGGGCAGCTCGAACTCCTGTCACACCACTGGAAAAGGCAATGTCCAGGGATCCCTGGAAAAGCCCTTCATGACCTTTGGTGGTTCTTCCCATGTCTCTGCATTGACCAAGAGGAACAAGAATAATCCCATAGAGCTCGTTTCAGATGCTTGCTCTAAGAGACCTTTAAAAATATATTCCTTATCTTCCTACCAGAGAGGACAGATACTTACAGATGGGGCCCAGCTCTGACAGGCAGTCAAATGCACAGACCCCAGTGGTCCCTAGTGTTGCACAGACCTAGGGGAAAATGGAGGCAAGTTAACATGGGAGAGTAGGCTCATGTGACACATTTGGCCTGAGAAAGATTTCACCAGAGACGTGATCTACTCCCATCCATCCCACCAGAACAGTGTAGATTTCAGACTGTGTTTTACCATGGCTCATAAGAAACACATTTTATATAGCAATCTAGTACATGTATACATGTGTATGGGAACAATACATACACTGGCTATATGTGTGCACTCTAGTATTTTTTACCATATTTCTTTTTAATGCTGGTTATAACCCACAAAGTTTATTCCGTAACACACCTATGGATAGCAACTCAGGATGTGTAAAATACTGTATGGGAGGGCCTTTCTGCTTTTGTATGCAGCATGTTACTTACCTGAATTCTGCCAAAATTCCTTCCTCACATCCAAGTTCTATCATTCTAAGCTTAGGCATATAACCTGACTTACAAAGACAGGCACCAAGCCCCGTTGCTTGTCTTCCTCAATGGCCTTCTGAAGAGCTTCCCCTCGGAGTGAGAAGTTGTCATCCACAGGCAGAAATTTCATTTTCACAAGGGAAATCAAACCAGCCTTTTCCACGGAGGAGTGAGCCTAGAAGGGCCACAGAGACCTGTCAGCAAAGAGCCATACTGGAACGATCACTCTCCAGAACTGCTGAAGCCTAAGACTTGGGGAACCAAATACGATCATTGGAAGCTTGTCTTCCCTACAGTTGTTGGAGACAAACTCCCAGGTCTGAGCTGCCTGGAACCCCAGCGTACTCACATCTAGAAAAACATTGCTCAGGGACCAAGATTCTAGAAGCCAAGCACCATCCTGAAGGGCTGTCCTGCATGGGACAACTCACCTGGTCAGAGGCATAGGCCACGAGTTGAGCATTCAGGCAGGACTCATCAGCATCAGGCTCAGACATTTTCATTTCCAGGATTTTGTTCTTTCTTGCTGCCAGCAGGGCAATCAAGGTGGATTCGCTGACTGTGCTCTGCAGGGGAAAAGGATTATCATGGCATCCTTTCTGTGTTCTCTTGCCAAATTTCCCCAGGTTTCATAGTTTCTCTCTCTCTCTTTCTCTCTCTCTCTTTCTCTCTCTCTCTTTCTCTCTCTCTCTCTTTTTGTGTGTGTGTGTGTGTGTGTGTGTGTGTGTGTGTGTGTCACAGCTACTCTCAGAAGGAAATACACAGCTCCTGCCCAAGGTGCCCATCTCCCTCCCCAGCTTGCATTCCTATTCTGCCTTCTAAAATCAGCTTGCATCTAATACCACCCTCTCTATTAGAGAGGCCACAGAAACTGAAAACACAATGTTCTGTCCCTCCTGGATATATTTGTTCCTCATGTAAAATATGTATATATATATATATATATTTTTTTTTTTTTTTTGAGACGGAGTTTCACTCATGTTACCCAGGCTGGAGTGCAATGGCGCGATCTCGGCTCACCGCAACCTCCGCCTCCTGGGTTCAGGCAATTCTCCTGCCTCAGCCTCCTGAGTAGCTGGGATTACAGGCACGCACCACCATGCCCAGCTGATTTTTTGTATTTTTAATAGAGACGGGGTTTCACCATGTTGACCAGGATGGTCTCGATCTCTTGACCTCGTGATCCACCCGCCTCAGCCTCCCAAAGTGCTGGGATTACAGGCTTGAGCCACCGCGCCCGGCCCATGTAAAATATATTTAAAAGAAGAACTCTCAACTTATTACACAAATGGAAATGGAGTTGATTCCCCAGGGAGAGAGGATCCTGGCCTGTGCCAGAGGCTGGTGACTTGGGCCCATTTACTTGCCAATAGCTCTTGTGACCTTGGGCTAACATTTCCCCTCCAGAAGACTCTTTTCTGTCTATGAAGTGGAGAGCATCCCTTTAACTGCTTGCCAGGATGGGAGTATAGATTATCCAAACGTGTTGGGTAGGATTTTGCTCTGACCATGATTGTGGAAATCTTCAGGGCCACTTCAGAAACTTCGCAGGAGACTTTATGGTTCCTCATCATTCATTCACTCAGTCTTTGGTATTTTTGCTTCTTGAAATATTCAAGAGACCTACAGCTTTATTATTATTATTATTATTATTATTATTATTATTATTTTCCCCCTTGAAAGTAAACATGATTGCTAGACCTACAGCTTTTTAAAGACCTGGAAGACACTGTCTTGGAGAGTGGTGTGGACCAGATCTCACAGATACTAAGTGCCTGGTAGTTATTCCATAACAAGAAAGCTATTTATGTAAAGACATAGCATAATAATAATACTTAGCTGGATGCAGTGACTTGCGCCTGCAATCCCAGCACTATGGAAGGATCCCTTGAGTCTAGGAGTTTAAGACCAGCCTGGACAACATAGTGAGACCCTGTCTCTAAAAAAAAAAAAAAAAATAGCCAAGTGTAGTGGTGCACACCTGTAGTCCCAGCTACTTGGGAGGCTGAGGTGGGAGGATTGCTTGGGCCCAGGAGGTGGAGGTTACAGTGAGCCGTGGCTCCGCTGCACTCCAGCCTGGGCAATAGAACAAGGCCCTGTTTTTAAAAATAATAATAATAGTATCAACACCTTCCATCTGTATTGCAATTCATAGTTTACAAAATACTTTCTGGCATTCCACTTTCTCCTCACAACACCTCTTTGAGATAATTATGATTCTTGTCACACTAAGATGAGGAGAGTGATGCTCAGAGAGGTCATGAGACTAACTCAAGTTCACGTGACTGAGCCACCATTATAGGTGTGAGCCACCATGCCCAGCCATGATTTCTGTTTAAAAGAAGAATTCATCTAATCCTCGCATATACTCTTGGAAGGAAATAGTATTATTATCTCTATCTCATGGATTATAAAACCAGGAAACATACATTAAAGTAGAATTCAAGAATCTGAGGAATCTCAAAGGTCTCAGAACCAAGCCCTCAAGAATGTCAAGGATTTGTAGATGCAAAAGCACCTAACAACATGTGTGGTCCATGGGAGGCACCTAGAAAGCTCCACTCCGTGCACTACTCTTGAAAAAAAAAAATATTTGAAGAACTATCATTTGACAGCTATCCAAAAGATAGGGTCAGAGGATACCATTTATCAGTTTATATTGTTAATTGCTCTCACTGCAAGGCATCTCCTGAACCTAGCAGGGAGAGAAAGAGAAGTCCTCTCCTTGTCTTCTCCTTATCCCTCTTACTGTGAGACGCAAAATAGGACAACAAAAAGGAATTGTTAGATTATAGACTAAGAAAGCTGAATCAAGTCATACTGCAAATTCAGTCATGTTTTGGCTTTTTAATTTCTTTCAAAGGAAAGAGAGAAGAAGAGTGGAGAAGGTGGGAGCAGTTCATGTGAAGGAAGCAGAAGCTGAGGTGGGAGTAGAGGAAAGCTGTGATGATGGTGGTGGTGGTGATGATGGTGTGGGTAACACGGAGAAACTCCATGGAGAACGGGAGAATTGCCAGGTTAGGGTTTGGCTTATCTTTCACTACTTATCCCTCATACTAGCTGAAGCTTTGCCAATGGAGGTACCTGCAGGACGCCTCCGCCCTGGCTGCCAGGGTGGTGGTGCAAGAAGTGCTCTGGAAGTCCCAGCATTTTTGCCAACCAGTCCATGACGTTCATCTCCAGCTCCGTGCATGCAGGGCTAGATGCCTGAAAAAGAAAAAGAACTTCAAACTGCACAGCCCGAGGGCACTGAGATGCCACCACGAGCTCCAGAAACATGTCTGCCCCTGATGGTGTCAGTGGGAACCTTTCTGAAGAAAGGTCAATGTCAGGCTCTGTGGCCCTCTCCCAGTCCACTCTCTAAACAAAAAGAGAAAATAGGAGGGATTTTGGATTCATGCTGCCCCCAGTGAGGCAAAGTCTCCAAGACTCTATGGAGAAACAGCCTTAGAAATGGTTGGCTTGGATTTGGTTCCCCAAGTCTCTAAAATACATAGCTGAGAAGTCCTCAAATGCCCAGTGGGAAGTTTTAGTATTAAAAACACTCTTTCCTAGAAAAGATATGAATACCCCCACCCACCCACCCACATACCCTGTAAGAGTTCAGGCTTAACATAAAAAGATGTTCTAAAAGGCTTTTGGCACCGTTTAAAGCTGAGTGGTGCTTAAGGGGTTATTAAGGGAAGTCTTAGGACATATCTCCAGCTACTGAAATACAAGAGCACAGGGGAAGTGGTGACCCAACAAGCATCAAATTGCTTAGTTAAGGTCACGAACTGTGCCAATAACTAGACCTGGCTCCAGACCTTATCTGTGCCTCTGTGAGTTGTGTGATCTGGGGGAGATACATTACTTAAGCCTCAATTTCCTTACCTACAAAATGGGACCAATACTTGTGATTCCATAGGGTTAAAGGATGAGATGAGAAAATTAAAATAAAGCATAAGCTTAAAGAATGTAGCCATTGTTAACACTTCTTGTGGAACCATATTCAGAAACCAAGACAAAATATGTCTGCTCTGTCCTAGGATGCCACTCCCTGCTACGTTCCCCATTGCCAACAGTTACAGCCATTGCTACTCACCCAGGTGAATCCCAAGCAGTTGATGGCATCAGCCAGCATGTCTCCTAGCAGGGAGGGCCAAGAGGTGAGGGCTGGGTAGTAAGCATGCATATGGGGGCTCTGCCAATGTACCACCTGGAGGCAGAACATGCACACAGTTGGCACCAGGAGGCATTTCTAGGAGGCTTTCTTTCTCCAGAGACCATCCCTGGCAAGCGGAAGTGTCACTCTAGAGATGGGCCGACACTTTTAAGCAGAAATACGTGATACAACTCCATGAAAATCACTGTTGTTCTTGCCACTCACAGGGCTCATGTCCTATGCTAGATCATCAGTAAAGCCTTTTCATATATGCTAAGCCCAGAAGGGTATATGACAAAGGAAAATCACTATAGTAGTCTGGTTGTGGGATTCTAGGTGGTATTCACATTCATCCCCAACACTTACCCTTCATGCCTCTCCTGCCCTTCAATGAAAGGAAGGGCAGACTGTGAGCTCCAGAAAAGCAGATTCTTGTTTCATCCATTTCTTGCAAAAGTCATCTTTTGTTTTATGGAGCACTGAGCTCTCTGGGCATGCAACTCAGAGGGTCAGGGTGAATGGGTTCAAGGCTGTCCTTAAGCATCACATTGAGAATGCAGTGAGGAGAGGAGAGGGTAGAGAGGAGAGCCCAGACCAAGCATATGGGAGGGCAGCCTCCAGGCTAAGCCTTGAGTCCACAATAGAAACCGAATATAAGGAGGAGCTGAGCAGGCATGGAGGGGCCCCCATCAGAACTCTGAAGCAGCACTGGTGGTTCATCAGCTTCATGAATTATCTAATCTCTCCTCATCGCACTGCTCTGCAAGCATGCCCTGTTCATTTCTGCATTTATGTCTCTGAGCAATGCTGGGTCCCCTGATAGAAAGCTACTCTCCATAAAGACATGACCTTCCAAAACCTGCCAGTTCTTAGAAAGCTACTAAATATTCATTTCCTCCTCAAACTCTCCCCCTGCTCCCACATCTCCCTTCAATCCCTTCCCTGAACGATGGAACACGATAATTCTAGATGTTTCATTCTACTGAGGATTCATTTGATAACATCTTAGGGCATCATCCTGTTCTTTACAAACGGCACAAATACTTAAGAGTCCTTCAGGAGCAAGGACCTTGTCCTGGACAGCGTGTATAGTACAAGGAGCATACAAATTAAGTCCAAGGATACAAGTTCCAGTCCCACCTTGGTCCCTAACAAGCTGTGTCACCGTGTAGATTTACCATAAAGCTAATGAACTTAAGATCCAACATACCATGTTTGTATGAGTCTCTTTTTTTTGAGATTCTTTTTTCTTTCTTTTTTTTTTTTTTTTTTTTTTTTTTTTTTTTTTTTTTTTTTTTTTTTTTTTTTTTTTTTTTGAGATGGAGTCTCACACTGTCGCCAGGGCTAGAGTGCTGTGGCGTGATCTTGGCTCACTGTAACCTCCACCTCCTGGGTTCAAGTGATTTTCCTGCCTCACATCCGAGTAGCTGGGATTACAAGCGTGCACCACCGTGTCCAGCTAATTTTTCGTAGTTTTAGTAGAGACAGGGTTTCACTATATTGGCCAGGCTGGTCTTGAACTCATGACCTCATGATCTTCCCACCTCAGCCTCCCAAAGTGCTGGGATAACAGGCGTGAGCCACTGTACCCAGTCTCATTCTTTTTTTTTTAAAGGAGGTCCCAAAAAGTGTTTACAGTACAGTCTCCATGAAACCAGAAGCCTCTCCGAAACCTCCCTCAACCTCAGTTTCTCATCGTAAATTAAATCCTGTCTCATAGGGTTGTTGTGTGGGTGGAGGCGTGGGCAAGAAATGTGCAAAATGTTAAGCTCTAACGTTAACGGTAAACTAATCACGTGGGTGACAGACACATCACATATCCTGACTTGACTCAGAGGAGCAAACCTCTTCCTCTGATTTTCACCATGCAAGAGACATGATCGGTAATAACCACATATCCTCCTTCCCATGCTTTCTCTTACTTACTTTTCACAGGACCCTGATGGGTAGGGCCTACCATTATCTCTGTTTCACAGGTGAGAAATGCGGTTGGCAGAGAGAGGCCATATCCTTGTGGTCACACATATCCCGTAGGGAGAAGGGGCTGCAATGAGACAGAAGCCCAGACACCCGAGCAGGGTGGTGTCCTGACTTTTCCCCTGGGGATGCTCTCTCTCCCTCATGAAAAGTAAATGAAGATTGTCTAACCAGTGTTGGAATTAAAGGAGAAAGAGTGATTTTCTTCTCTTATTGTCTAGGTGGTGGCAGGAAGGAAAAAACTAATGTAACTTTCAGTGAGGCACTGAGAAGATGAGTAAGGAAAGGGCCAGCTGCTTTCTGGCCAGCTCTCAGAGGCTGGTGTGGCCTGAGAGATGAGTTAAGAGATTCCACCCTCATTATCACTGTGTTTAGTGACAGTATTTTGGAAACCCCAGAGAAAGGCTTCTACCTCCTAGCCCTATCAAGAGACAATTGTCTGTTCTTGTAAGATAAATAAGATAAAATACGCCAGAAGAGCCCTTATCAAAAACAAACAGACCTCTCTTTCCAGAAATGAACCTCATTGACCATACCCACAGCAACTGCTGGAATTCCTTTCAATCAAATGAATCAGCTCATTTCCACCTCTTCTGACCGTTGCTTTCAGTCTCACTCCCAGATTACCGTTAGCCACTCAGCAGATTACATTTTACAGAATAAAATCCATGAGATAATCTTATCAGGATCTAGCCTTACTGATATTGACATTTTCAAAAGATGCTTGTGAAATAGGCTGAATGGTCAAAGAGATGAGTGGCTTTGTATGAAATTGCCCTCATGGTCAGGCACAGTGGCTCAGGCCTCTAATCCCAACACTTTGGAAGGCTGAGGCAGGAGGATCACTTGAGCCCAGGAGTAGGAGACCAGCTTGGGCAACATAGCAAGACCTTGTCTCTATTGCTTTAAAAAAAAAAAAAAAAAAATCAAAATTGCCATCACTTTCTGAGTTTGAGTATTTTCCCACTTCTGCCTCTAGGTATATTTTTGACACATTTAAGTCAAAAGTTCTTTGGAAATGATGGAGGTAAACCTCAAGTTGGACTCAGGAAGAGCCTCTAAACATGTGTGGTTCAGAGCACAAATGCCCTAAGCAGGGAGATGAAGAACACGGCTTGTGTGTGGCTGCACAGCCAGAGAGGCAGTGCTAGGGGCCCAGGTATAGCCAGGCACACTCAGGCACTCGCCAGTAGAGGTGACAGAGGGTAGGAGATACAGCAGAGCCTGTGAAGTAAGGCTGGCCTACGTTAGAATTCCGGATCTACCAGGTACTAATTCTGTGACTTTGGGCAAAACAATTAACTTCTCTGAGTATCAGCAGTTTCCTCATCTGTAAAAGAGGGTCAATGGGAAGATTAAATGAGATAGCATGTAACGTGGCCAGCACAGAGCTGGCACATGGCAAGGAGCCCCGCCGCAGGAAGGGAGTCAATGCCACTTTAGCATGAGCACAATGGCAGAGTTCCTCAACGCCGGTGGCCGGGGTGTCATCACCGCCCATCAAGGCAGGCCCCAGCTCAACCCCATGCATCAGCCAGCTTCCATCAGCTTCCTGGCCCCACCAGCACTATCCCAGGCTGCACCCTCCTCTGCCATGGAAAGTATCAATGATTCAGGGAAAGTCTCTTCTTCTTCTTGAAAAGCAGCTCAATCACCAGACCTCAGAGGGGACAGGAAAGGATGCTGAGGCTCACTCAGTTTCCTGGGCCAACGCAACCTGGTAACCAGAGTGTTCTTGCAGGGTATATTCCCCGCTTCCTTCTTTCTCTTTGGCGTGGTCTCAGATATTGTATAAAGAGTCCCTAGCTCTGCCGTCAGGGCCAGGCACTACCTTCAGCTTCCTTTCCCCAGTCTTACCACTCACAGATGTCCTTTCCCCTCAGACAAAATGTCCACTTCTCTACCCATCCCATTATACTTCCACAATTCTGCCAGACTGTGCTCTGGGATGCAGGTATTCTGGCCAGCCCTGCCCTGGCATCAGAAACCTCATGCCTTGGCACAACTGGGCAAAAACAAAAAAAAGAAACCTAATGCTAGTCAAAGTCCTGCCCTCCACATGCCTAGCAAATGGGCTGGGATGTTGGTGACCAAGTGGCTGAAGGATGCATTATCATCCCAAGCTGACCCAAAGCAAGTCTTTCTTCAGGCCACCACCCATCCTCCTGTGCCCTGAAATCCAGAACCGCCCTGTGGTCACTGTGTCTCACCCCAGGCATTATGATTCGTTCAATGTCCCCAAAGATACTGTCCCAGTTGTCGGGGTCCTCAGGAGCACTCTCAGGCAGCTGGGCTCGCAGGTAGCCAGGCTGCACGTCCGGCGTCACACGTCTCTCCCGCACAGTGCTCAGGTACTGGCAGATGTAATCCACCATCTCTCTCCCTAGAAGTGACACAGAGAAATCAAGCTCAAGTCCCCTGACGACCTGACTGATTTGTGCCCATCCCTCCCATGTCCAGGCCAAGAGACTTGGTAAAGAAGGAGATGGATTCATGGGCTGAGGGAAGGATCTGATCTCCTGCACAACCTTATCTTCAGAATTTAAAAAAAGAGTGAGGGAGTGAATGAATGATGGACAGAGTTTCTGAGCGAGCACATGAACAAGAGGGGAAATCTCCAAAGCAAAAAACTCTAGCACCAAAGTGAAATGTTTCATTTCCTTTCCCCTTCCTTAATCTACTTCAGTTTTGACTGTATCTCCTGCCTGTCTTTTCTTCTCAGAAACAGAACATCTATGAATATATGAATAAGGAAGAAAAAAAAGTCAAGTCAAACACTTCAAAACTATTGCAAAGTATTTATCCTTTCAGGTCTCTCTTCGGTACCTCTGTCTCTTGCTGTGTGTATGTGTGTGTACATAACTCTTTCTCTGCTCAATATCTATTCCTTAGTACTTCCTAAGCTGCTTTTACCTAGGAGGAAAGGGAACTCATTTTCTGCCCTCTGCATCAGCTTATGCAAACTTCTTAAGAACAGAACCAGCCCTAGACAAAACTGATGAGAGGAAGGTAGATTCGCAGCATGCTGTCATCTTTCTACTCTCCCCCAGCCCTCTCAAAGCCTGGTGCTTCTCCAGCAGGGCCCCACCAGAGATCTGAGAGCTCTAGACCTAACCCTCCACTGGTCCAGGGACAGTGCTAAATGTATTTGTGTTCCACCAGATGATGAATGTCCACAGGAACCTGCTCTCAGCTAACAGTGCCTTCGGAAAGCAACAGAATAAGCTCATGCACACTAATTAGTGAGGAGGAGGATATAAAAAAATCATAGAAGTAAAGACATTCAAGATTCTCTTTTAAATAATTACCTACTTTCCTTCTAAGGGAGAGCCATGCCTGAAAACTGAATAACCACTTGGTTTGGCTTCATACAGAGTAGGCACTTACTAAATACTTATGAAATGAATGACCAAATGAAAGAACACTACTCATAGATTCACACATAAAGAAATACATGTTAAGAAAGAAAAGATTTGCAGTGATTACAGAATATTGAGAAATTTTTTTCTATTTCAGAATATGAACACTCTCGTTTTCGCATTTAATGGCCCAGGGATCCAAATCCTCTATTTTGTGAAAAAGTGGGGAGGAAAAGCAAGGCACGGTAGTGTAGACATATGTGAGAGTGGGTATATGAGGGAGCATGAAAGAGTGGTTCAGAAAAGTTTTACACTCTGATCCCACATTCCTTTCGCAGAAAAAAAAAATATTGCTGGTGCCAACTTGCAGAAGGCAATTCTAATGCTCCTGTCAAATGTCACCCCAAAATCTAAGGGCCACCCACCAGCAGCTGTTCCTGCAGGAGTAGCAGCAGGGAAGGGGGCCAGGGATGCCCGTCGCTCACCTCTCTCTCTGTACTCCTCAGGCTCCATCATCTCCCTTGGGCTCTGCCTCCTTCTCACAGATGCACACACAGGAGGTGGAAGGCACGAAAGGCGTGGAGCAGCCCGGCTTCCCTCTTGCCAGTCCTGCGCACTCCCTGGCAGCTAGCGTGGGCCCTTTATTTAAAGGGTTCGTTCTCTGACCTTAGCTCCGCCCTTCAAAGTCCCTTCCTCTAGGTTTAATTAATTCCACCCTTTCTTTCCCCAGTCCTTGTTGAAAACAGTGACCACAACTTTGGCTGGTCAAGAGAGCCAGGATAAAAGGAGCTTCTAAATTAAACAGTGCACTTAGCAACCCAAGACTGCAAGGCAGCCTCCAGGTGGATGCAGTAAAAGAGCCCTCAGTTCTTTCTGCCCCTGGATTCAGACAATAGAGTTCCAGCGTCAGACAATCTCTCAGCTCAATAGCCCAGAATAAGGCCAAGGGTATGCAGAAAAAGTAGCACAAATTATTAGAATTATTCCTGCCTGTGTTTGCTTATCAGCAGTAGGGAGGGAGGAACAGGCACTAATAGTGATGCCCCCTGTGCCCAGGAAAAGACAGAAGTTATGACTGACCGCAATGGATTTTTCTATTACAACATACTGCCTATTGTTGTAGAGAATGAGAAAACACAGCTATAAGCCAAAAAGAATAGAAATTAAAACATCACCCCAAATTAATCACTTTTTGCACTTGAAGTGGAGGGGAGCATGTAAAGGGACCTGCAGAAACTCCTGCAGGGAGGGGAAACACTTTCCTTGGGGTTTGATTTCTGAGTAAAAAGTAGTCAGACGCTTTTAAGTTGCTAAATACAATAGTCTTTCTTGCCTATTTGTTTCCAGTCATCTTTCTTGTCCTCTTGGTGTCATCTGATCTGTTATTACTTCATCCGTTCAGCTCACAATTTCTCTGGGCTTTCCTCCTACATCGCTGGCTGTTTGTCTCCTCCAACGCTGGCACACCTCAGGGCATTGCACTCCTTTTATCTTTATTCCTAGGTGGCATTACCCATTTCTAAGGCTTTTTTTTTTTTTTTTTAAGACAGAGTCTTGCTCTGTCATCCAGGCTGGAGTGCAGTGGGGCGATCTTAGCTCACTGCAACTTCCGCCTCTGGGGTTTTCTCCCACCTCAGCCTCCCGAGTTGCTGGGACTATAAGGACACGTCACCATACCCTGCTAATTTTTGTATTTTTAGTAGACATGGGTTTTCACCTATCTCTCTGTTATTGGCTGGGCTGGTCTCTAACTCTTGACCTCAAATGATCCACCTGCCTCCTCAGCCTCCTAAAGTGCTGGGATTACAGGTGTGAGCCACCACACCTGGCCCATTTCTAAGGCTTTAAATGTTACCTATGTGATATTCACACAGGTTTAAACATACTGTCAGGTCCTCCCTGTCTTTTGAGCTCCAAAATCTTATATCTAACTGCTTTTCTGACAAACCTTCTTGTATGACTCTGAGGCACCTCAAACTTAACGTGCTGCAAAACTGTCTTTCCTCCCAAATATGCCCCTCTTCTAGTCTTCCCCATCTCAGTTCATCATCTCTCCATTTTCCATCCACCCATCTATTCACCCATTCACCCACTCATTCATCCAACCACCCATCCATCCAACCAGCATCTATCCATCCCTTCATCCATCCATTCATGCACCCAAATGCTAAGGCATAATCCTGGAGTCTTCTTTCCCCTTCACTTTCCCTGCTCCCTGCCCAATTCAGTCTGTTCAGATTCAGTTCTATTTCCAAAATAAATCTCTAGTCTGTCAAATTCTCCCCATTTCCATGACTACCACACTATTCTGGTCCAAGCCATCATCACTCTTCACCTAGACTAATGCAGGACCCTTCTAATTGGCCTGTTAGTGACCATGGGTTCTTGGGCTCTCAATGTAAAAGGAATTTACAGAAGTCCAAGAGTTTTTCCAGATAGGGCTTTATCAGAGCTTATGCCCAGGCATAAGGGAGACAGCACGAGAGACAGAATTCTCTGGCAGGCTCTCTGAAGAGAGTCGGGAAAGTAATTTTAGGCTAAACTAGGCAGGAACTTTTTAAAATTACTACAGAAAAAACTACAGTGAGGAATCACTTCATACAGACTATGATGACTATAATAAAAAAGATAGATAATAACAAGTGTTGTTGAAGACAGAAAAATTAGAACCCTCATATTTTACTGGTGGGAACATAAAATGGCACAGCCACTTTGGAAAATAATCTGGAAGCTCCTCAAAAATCTAAACCTAGAGTTCTTTATGACTCAGCAATTCTACTGCTTGGTATATATCCAAGGAAAATGAAAACACATTCACACAAAAACTTATACATGAGTGTTCATAGCAGAATTCTTATAATAGACAAAAGTAGAAATAAACCAAATGTTCATCAAAAGATGGATAAATGAAATGTCATATATCAATACAATAGAATATTATTCCATGATAAAAAGAAATGAAGAACTGATACATACCAAAATATGGATAAACTTGGAATCATACTAAGTGAAAGAAGCTAGTTACAAGGGACGATATATCATATTATTTTGTTTATGTGAAATATGTAGAATAGTCAACTCTACAGAGACAGAAAATAGATTTGTGGTTACAGGCAGCTGAGGATTGATGGCTAAGGGGAACAGGTTTTTTTGGCAGGGCGGTGAGATGAAAATGTTCTAAAATTGTTTGGTTTTTTTTTTTGAGATGGAGTCTGACTCTGTGGCCCCGGCTGGAGGGCAGTGGCACGATCTCAGCTCCCTGCAGCCTCTGCCTCCCAGGTTCAAGCAATTCTCCTGCCTCAGCCTTCTGAGTAGCTGGGATTACAGGCGTGAGCCACTGAGCCCTCCTGAAAATGTTCTAAAATTGATTGTGGTGATGGTTGTACAATTCTGTGAATATACTAAGCCATTAAACTGAATACTTCAAATGAGGAAATTTTATAGAATGGGAATTTTATCCCAATAAAGCTATTAAGAAAAAAAAATAATGCCCTAAGAAAATAAGGGACTTGGTGAAAAAATGACCTAGAGGATTTAGAATCCAGTAATATTGTCAATAAATCCTTCCTAGGAGCCTGGGTGGGAAAAAATAATAATATTGACAATGATATGGGAGGTACAAAATTTGATTTCATGGAGGTAGAGAATAAAATTATACTTATCAGAGACTGGAAAGGGTTGGTGGGAGCCAGGGGTAAGGAATAAATAAAGATTGGTTAATTGCTACAAACATATGATTAGATGGAATTCAGTAATATTCAATAACACTTTAGGATGACTATAGTTAATAATTTATTGTATATTTCAAAATAGCTAGATTTGGAATGTTATGAACACTCAAAAAAATGTTTGAGATTATGGATATCTTAAATACCCTGATTTGATCATTACACATTGTATGCATATATCAAAATATCACAGATACCCCATAAACAGGTACAAATATTATGTATCAATTTTTAAAAGTGCCAAGCACCAAGTTAGGCACTTTTTTTTTTTTGAGACAGGGTTTCATTCCATCAACCAGGCTGGAGTGTAGTGACACAATCACAGCTCACTGCAGCCTTGACTTCCAGGCCCTGGTAATCCTCCCACCCCCGCCTCCTAAGTAGCAAGGACTACAGACATGTGATACAACACTCAGCTGACTATTGTTTTTGTTTTAGGGGGTTTTCTGTAGAGATGGGGTTTCTCCATGTTGCCCAGGTTGGTCTTGAACTCCTGGGCTCAAGTGACCCACCCATCTCAGCCTCCCAAACCGCTGGGATTACAGGTGTCAGCCACCACACCCAGCCAAGTTAGGTACTTTAAATAAAATAGTATTGGTTATTTTTCAATAAAATAGTATTGGTTATTTTCCCCTTCAAGTGTTGCTATCTCCCCATTCTCTCTCTTCTATTCTGCAAATGCAGTCCTATGTTAAACTTGTGTATTATATACTATTACATAAAAATATAAATAGTATTATATTCATTATTTTCCATCTTCTTGTTTCTGAGTTCTTTTGAAAATATTTTTCTTATTTTTTAGTTGTCTCTTCAAATGTATCTAATATAATAAATCATTTATTGATTTTTAGTATCAGATATTGTATTTTTTCAGTTGTAGAATTTTTATTTCTTCTGCCTTCTGGGAGCAAAAAAAAGAATTTTTGTTTGGTTCTTTTTTATAGTTTTCAACTCCTTGCCAAATTTTTAAATATTGATTTTTATTTCATTGAACATAGTAGATGATTTTTTTTTCTTTTTTTTTTTTTTAACTAGAATGGTGCATCCCAAGATGATATTTTTTAAATTGCTACTGATCAATATAAAAGAAGACCTGTACAGATGAAAAGACGTACTATGTTCTCAGGGAGTAAGACTTAACATCATGAAGAAAACAATTTTCCCTAAGTTAATCTGAAAATGTAGCATCATCCCAGTAGCAAAATCAACAGACTTTAAAGTATTTTATTTTGGAATTCAGTACCAACTTTTGAAGTTCTTAGGAAAAATAAATAAACCAGAATAAAGAAGAAAACTTTATAAAAGAAGAGTAATAAGAAGGTTCTGTTTAAACCCAGAAAGTATTAAAATTTATTACGAAGCTAAATAATTAGAACAATGAGATTCTGTTATAGAAAGAGACAAACAAAAGAGGAAAATGAATTTAAATATGTACAGAAATTTAGCATGTAATAAAGAAAACATTTCAGATCAGAAGGAAAAAATGAACGATTTAATAAATTGTGCTAGAACAAAGGTAACCATCTGGAAAGAAAAATAAGTTGGATCTATTTTTCACATCATGCACTTAAATTCCAGAAAAGTCAAAGATTTAAATGTAAAAAACTGAAACACAAAATTTCATAAAACCATCACAATCATTAGGTTAATAGATGGTTTCATGGGTATGTACATATGTCCAAACTTATCAAATTTTAGTAAATATGTGCTGTTTTGTATATCAATTATGCATCAATAGAGCTGTTTTTAAAAAGATGAAAATTAAATTAAGAAAATCAGGAGGTTCTCTCGACAACCTTAGAGTAAAGAATACATTTATAACTATGGTTCAATGCTAGAAATCATAAATCCAATCACATTTTTTTAAACCCTTAAGAAAAATCAAGATAAATGACAAACTGAGAAAATATATTTGCAACATATTTGTACAATGGGCAAATTTGTCTAATCTATGAAGAATTTCAAATCAAGAAGAAAAGAGGCCAGGTACAGTGATTCATGCCTGTAATCCCAGAGCACTTTGGGAGGCCAAGGCGGGCAGATCACTTTGGGCTCAGGAGTTTGAGACCAGCCTGGGTAACATCGCAAAACCCCATCTCAACCAAAAATAAAAAATAAATTAGCTGCACATGGTGTCATGTGCTTTTTGTCACAACTATTTGGGAAGCTGGGGTGGGAGAATCACTTGAGTCTGGGAGGCAGAAGTTGTAGTGAGGCAAGACTGCACCACTGCACTCCAACCTAGGTGACAAGAGTAAGACCCTGTCAAAGGACGGACGGACGGAAGGAAGGAAGGAAGGAAGGAGGGAGGGAGGGAGGGAAGGAAGGAAAAGAAAATCAACACCCTAATAGAAAACCGGGCAAAAGATAATAAGATAATTAGCAGAAAGGGAAATATAAAACTCATAATGGAGAAATCAGTTTAAATATACACTGACCTACCATTTTTTATTTATCAGAATAACAAAAACCCCAATTTAATAAACACTCTGTGGGCAAGCCTGTAAGGAACTAAGAGCCCTCATCTAATGGTGATAGAGCATTCTGAAAATTCCTATAAAAACTGCAAATGTACATGCCTTTTAATCCAGCTGTTCCACTTCAGGATATCCTTACTCATGTGCACAAGGTAATTTTTTGTAGAACTGCTTATAATAGCAAAAGACTGGAAACAACCCAAATATACACTGCTAGGGAATTGGTTACTCTCTGGGACACCCACATGTTGCAGCTCTGTGAAAATAAGGAGTACATCCAAGATATATTAATAAAGTACAGAACATTGTTCTGTAGAAAGAAGCTGGGTGCAGTGGCTCACGCCTGTAATCCCAGCACTTTGGGAGGCTGAGGTGGGCAGATCACGAGGTCAGGGGTTTGAGACCAGTCTGATCAACATAGTGAAACCCCATCTCTACTTAAAAATACAAAAATTAGCTGGGCGTGGTGGCACACACCTGTAATCCCAGCTACCTGGGAGGCTGAGGCAGGAGAATCGCTTGAACCTGGGAGGCAGAAGTTGCGGTGAGCTGAGAGTGTGCCTTTGCACTCCAGCCTGGGTGACAGAGCAAGACTCCATCTCAAAAAAAAGAAAAGAAAAGAAAGAAAGGAAAGAAAGGAAAGAAAGGAAAGGAGAAAAAGCAAAATTAGAATACAGTATATATTCGCTTTTATGTGCAAAAAAAAATCAGTCTCTTTTTTTTTTTTTTTTTTTGAAACAGGGTCTCTTTCTGTCACCCAGGCTGGGGTGCAGTGGTACAATCATGGCTCACTGCAGCCTCAACTTTCCAGGCTCAAGCGATCCTCCTGCCACAGCCTTCCAAGTAGCTGGGGCTCCAAGTAGCAGGGGCTACAGGTGCACACCATTCCTCATTATACATTTTAGAATGTTAACTATGTACTGAGCACTATGCCTTGCATTGTTAATTGCACACTATTTGATTCAATCTTTGCAACAACCTGGTGAAAGCCATATTCTACCTTATTCTTGAGAAACTGAGTCTCAAGGAAAGTAAGCACTTGGCTAAAATAACACAAGATAATTATAGAAGAAGCCAGGATTTGATCCGAAGGCTATTTGATCAAATACCCATGTTCTATCCACCACACAAAACTGCCTCTCTAACTCTGCTATTATTGACTCTTAAGATGCCAGATATGTAGGATTGGGGGCTAGTGGAATTCTAATTTTTGGAGGCTGTGCTACATGCTCCCAAACACTTTGCTAAACATCATGTGCAATAATCCACTTAACCCTGTAAAATATAATTCAAAATGCACAACTATAAAATATTAAAAGTTAGAGCAAGAATTAAAAACAAGTTATATGAGGTAGCATATTACATCTTTTAGAAACACTAAAAGTGAAAATCAAATGTTTATCTCCCTAATTATCTGGAAAAGCATACATTATAAAAAGGAGGATGTACTGAACCAAAAAACAAAAGAATAAACTTATAAATTAAAATTTCATTTTACCTTTAATTTCAGGCACCTTGGGTGTCAGACTCCAATAAAACTTCTTAGACTTCTTCCTCAGCCTGATATGAAGAATTGCACATAGAGGCGTTCACTAAACATGTGCTAAGTTAGACAATATAAACAAAGTTTTTAAAAAAACATACAGTGGGAGAAGATATTTACAACTCATACAACCAGCAAAATATTAGTTTAGATTAGTTTCCAGAAAGTATTAAACTTCAATAAATCAGTAAGGAAAACTACCCCCAAAAATGGTCATGGACTGACAATTCACAAAATCAACTTTAATGGATAAAGCAATAAGAGGGAAAAAATATTTGACCTCACTAGTAATAAAAGAAATTTCATACCAATGTGGAATGACAAAAATGTTAAAAGTGTGACAATATCAGGTGTTGGTGAGATGCGGTAAGATGAAAGTTATCATTAGTCACTCATTTTACTCTAGAAAACAATTTTACAATATCTAGTAAGGTTGACTACTGTAGACCTAACAATTTCATTGCTAGGTACATGCCTCTGGGAAACTGAGCATATGCTATAAGGAGATAATATACAAGGATGTTCATTACAGCACTATTTACAATAGCAAGAAGTTGGAAGTCATACTTCCATACAGAGAAAAATGACAAATTATGATACATTCTTAATTTTATATGCCTAAATGAATGATTTAGATATTCAAGTATAAACATTAATATCTAATATTCTGTTTAACTGAAAAAAATCAATATGCAGAATGCTACTTATATAGTATAATTACCTTAATCATGTTTAAGAACCACACAAAACTCTACCATATAGTTCTGAAATCCAGTCAATAATAAAAGCACAAGGTAAAACTGTAGACAGGAACATCTCATGCCTAGGATAGTGGTTGATAATGATCAACCAGAGAGGAAGGGAATATGGTATGGGAAGAAAACAAAAGACATTAAACTACATCTGTAACATTCTATTTCTTAAAAGAATTAAAGCAAAGAAGGCCGACTTGAGATATATTAAATGTGGTTGGTAGCTACATGGATGTTCCATTATTCTCTGTGATCTTTCTTGAAAACTTCAAAACATAGTAAATGAATGCAATTTAAACAATTCTTTTTTTT
>NW_016107324.1:6204487-6208459 GCF_001604975.1 Cebus imitator | reverse complement strand
AATTTAAACAATTCTTAAGAGTCATGATGAAGATCGTATAAGTCTAGAACAATGAAAAATAGTCATACAAAAACAAATACTCTACTGACTGTTAACTGGCACCCAAAAATGTGTAAGAAAATTGTTTGCTTATAGAAAAATAAAGAAGACATTTAAAGGCCGGGTACGGTGGCTCATGCCTGTAATCCTAGCACTTTGGGAGGCCAAGGTGGGTGGATCACCTGAGGTCAGTAGTTCAAGAAAAATAAAGAAGACATTTAAATAATCCGTACAATTAAAAATTATAATCCATGTAATTAATCAGTAGTAAGATTGGAATTGTATTCGATAATATTATATATTTATAGATGTGGAAAACATTACCTGTCAACTATGCACATGAGATTAAAACTATCCAAATTAATTAATTAAAACTATCAAATTAAAAACTGAGGAAGCTAGGGCCGGGCATGGTGGCTTATGCCTGAAATCCCAGTACTTTGGGAGGCCAAAGCAGGCAGATCAGTTGAGGTCAGGAGTTTGAGACCAGCCTGCCAACATGGTGAAACTCCATCTTTACTAAAAATACAAAAATCAGCCAGGTGTAGTGGTGCATGCCTGTAGTCCCAGCTACTCAGATGCTGAGGGATGAGAATCGCTTGAACTTGGGAGGTGAGGGGTGCAGTGACCTGAGATTGCCCAAGTGCACAGCCTGGGTGACAGAGTGATTCTCCATCTAAAATAAAACAAAACAAAACAAAACTGAGGAATCAATTAATAAAATATAATGAAAAGAATCTCAGAAACAAGGTCAAAATTTTTCCAAAAAGCAAATGGTAGCTTTTTGGGGGTGCGGGGAGGCTATTTATCTGAAAATAAAGAGCCCCCAGAAATTGTATCCAAATTATGTTCAAAATTTGATTATCATTGAAGTGAAAAATTTTAAAGGAGTGTAAAAATTTAAAAGAGTTTATCAAGAGAATCAAGACTATGTATCTGTATATCTATATATTTGGAAAACAGTTTCAATGAGTCACAAAAACATTGATATCAAAATTTTGATTTGGAACCAGAAGCATATTTCCAATGATAATAGCATATTTTCCATTATAGGTTACACAGAATAATCTGAGAATGAATATGGAGAGCTTACGTCAAACTGAGTCCATGTACATCAGGTTTTCTCAACTAACAGAGGAAGCAAATAACAAACATCATTCAAAACTACAACAGACTAGTTATCTATAATGAAATCCAAGCATGGTAAATATTATTTAATGAAATAACAAATCTATTAGTCCATTCCCAAGTTGATCTGACATAATGGAAAAGTTATTTATTCAATAGAAGCCAGGTAAATGGAAAATATTTTTTTCTATTTGCTATATAAGCCTGAGTGCTAATGCCTTGGGAACCCATCCATATGGACATTAAGGTTCCTTTGTTTATGATTTTATCTGAAAAGGTTTTTCTTCTGCTCTATTTTATTTTGAGTCAGCTCTCAAAGTCATTCAGGTATTAAAGAAAGATACAGACAAAGAAACTTTATAGATTTTATCAGGAAAAACTTTGTATAGAGTAGCATGGAAAAAATCAGTCACATCAGAACAAAGTATTCATGAATATTTCTATCAACTAATCAATTCCTGTTATGAGCAAGGGTTTCTTCTAATTTTCAATAACATCATAAATGATCATGTTGAAGACATATACTGGTATAGATTTTCATTAACCATATGTTTTGGACAAACATATTTATAAACAGATCTTTTTATTACAAACAAGTACAGATGCTCTCTGACTTACAATGGGGTTACATCCTGATAAACCCATCCTAAGTAAAAAATATCATAAATGTAAAATGCAATTAATACACTGATAAGCCCATTGTGAAGCCAAACAACATAAATCAAACAACATAAATAAATTGGGAACCATCTGTATAGTTTTCATTATATTAGATTCCCCATTTATACCCTTTTCTCTTTAATTTTCTTCTCCAACCACCACAAAGAAATAGAAAAATACAACCCCATCAAAAAGTGGGCAAAGGATACGAACAGATACTTCTCAAAAGAGACATTTATGCAGCCAATAAACATGAAAAAAAGCTTATCATCAGTGGTCATTAGAGAAATGCAAATCAAAACCACATTGAGATACCATCTCACGCCAGTTAGAATGGCAATCATTAAAAAATCAGGAGAAAACAGATGCTGGAGAGGATGTGGAGAAACAGGAAAGCTTTTATATTGTTGTGGGAGTGCAAATTAGTTCAGTCATTGTGGAAGACAGTGTGGCCATTCCTCAAAGATCTAGAAATAGAAATACCATTTGACCCTGCAATCCCATTACTGGGTACATACCTAAAGGATCATAAATCATTTTATTATAAAGACACATGCACACATATGTTTATTGTAGCACTGTTCACAATAGCAAAGACTTGGAACCAACCCAAATGCCCATCAACGATAGACAGGATAAAGAAAATGTGGCACATATACACCATGGAATACTATGCAGCCATAAAAAAGGATGAGTTCATGTCCTTTGCAGGAACATGGAGAAAGCTAGAAACCATCATTCTCAGCAAAATGACACAAGAACAGAAAACCAAACACACATGTTCTCACTCTTAAGTGGGTGTTGAACAATGAAAACACATGGACACAGGGAGGGGAACATCATACACCAGGGCCCGTTGGAGGGTGGGTGACTAGGGGAGGGATAGTAGAGGGGTGGGAGGCTAGGTGAGGGATAGCATTAGGAGAAACACCTAATGTAGATGACAGGATGATGGATGCAGCAAACCACCATGGCACTTGTATACCTATGTAACAAACCTGCACATTCTGCACATGTACCCCAGAACTTAAAGTATGATACTGCTAATAATACACACACCAAAAAAAATTAACCAGGAGTGGTGTCAGGTGCCTGTAATCCCAGTTACTTGAGAGGCTGAGGGAGAAAAAAAAAAAAAAAAAAAAAAAAAAAAAAAAAAAACTATTCTGCCATTCATATCACAAAAGATTGATGTTAAGAAAACAATTCCTAGTGAGTTGATTAATTGGACCTAAAAATTAAAAAAAAAAAAAGAAAAAAACTAATTCCTGGTTGGGCACGGTGGCTCATGCCTGTAATCCCAGCACTTTGGGAGGCCAAGGCAGGCAGATCACCTGAGGTCGGGAGTTCAAGATCAGCCTGACCAACATGGAGAAACCCCATCTCCACTAAAAATACAAAATGAGCTGGAGGTGGTGCATGCCTGAAATTCCAGCTACTCAGGAGGCTGAGGCAGGAGAACTTCAACCCGGGAGGTGGAGGTTGCAGTGAGCCAAGTTTGTACCACTGCACTCCAGCCTGGGCAACAAGAGTGAAACTCAGTCTCAAAAAAAAAAAAAAGAAAAAGAAAAAAGAAAAGGATTCCTAAAAGCCAATGAAAACAAATGATATCACAAGTCCTTTTGTGAAGTAATTAAGACATAAATAACAATAAAGGAAAATTAGTTGAGAAGCACAGTCCCTGCAGATACTACTTCTCTGATGAGGCTTTCTGAAAGCATCACAGATTCAATCTAGAATTTATAATCTTAGAGGTCCAGCGACTATCCAGAGGAAAATGTTAACTCTGAATCAAGTAATTGCGCAGTCAAGAGGCCTAATGTGCTCAAAGTCTAGATAGTACATAACAAGAACTATTTTAGGTGCATAGGAAAGAAAATTCGTAACACCATAACACTAAACGGCTTATCTTGCAGAACCCTAGATGAGAAAGGTTGCTTGAGAAGGTGTTTGTTCATATATGTGGAAATAATTAACCAGTGATGTGGTAAACAGATGACTGCTAACTAGAAATCCATCGCTATGTAAACAATTGTGTGGATTTCTGAAAACTTTTATTTCGTATACTGTTATTTTTGCCAGTTTTTTTTTTTTTTTTTTTTTTTTTTTTTTTTTTTTTTTTTTTTTTTTTTTTTTTTTTTTTTT
>NW_016107324.1:6200530-6204112 GCF_001604975.1 Cebus imitator | reverse complement strand
CTCAGCCTCCTGAGTAGCTGGGATTACAGGCACGCACCACCATGCCCAGCTAATTTTTTGTAGTTTTAGTAGAGACGGGGTTTCACCATGTTGACCAGGATGGTCTCGATCTCTTGACCTGGTGATCCACCCGCCTCGGCCTCCCAAAGTGCTGGGATTACAGGCTTGAGCCACCGCGTCCAGCCTCAGTTCTTTAAATCCTCTTGTTAGAGCAGCATTGAGAATGACTAGAATGCAAACCTTTATATAAGCCCACCTGAAAACGGTATGAAATCAGTGAAGGAAAAAAGAAACCCATTTTAAGTTTTAATTACAAATTCTTATCTAAGTATTGGTTTTACAGAACAGTAAATCAGATGTAAATGATTGAGAAATTTCAAGTTATTTCAAGTTATGTAACAACGACTCTGAAAAAAGTGAGCTTCCTTCATACCTGAGTACCTGATGCTATCACAGACCTACTCCTTTTAGGCACCAATTATTTTCTCCCATCTATGCCAGCTGTTGTTATTAGGCATTAAAATTATTTCTTGCACCAGGTAAAGTCTCAAGCAGAAGAGGAGACTGGAAGTCAAAGATGACATTAAGTTAGCTTTCACAAACTTGTTTCCAACACTGTCCCGAGACTTTTCAGGGTCAGCCTGGTCTGGAAGCAAAACTCTATAGCGGCTGCACTCTGGGGTGAAGACATTGGCTTTTTATGCTCCAGCATCACAAGTCAGGGTACCTGGCTGCTGTACCAGTCCCCTGCTTAACATGACAAACTAATGTGCCAAAGTAACCAGAACGACATTCTCTACTGACTTTCCAGGACTGCAGAAAAAGTCACTTCATGCTACTGAAAATATAGCCCGGCATTTTTAAAACCTAGTTTTCGGATTACTTAAAATATGCCAAATTTAGCGTAAAATTGAAAAAGATCTTTTTCCTCTTCCTTATAGAGTTTTTCAATTTGCCCTAAGCCCTTTTTAAGCACTTCTAATAGTAACCATCAGGCCGACAGACCACAGACCCCTTTATTGCATTAACAAATATACTGGTAATTCCAGTGAGAGACTTAACAAATTCTCAAGAGTTACCTCAGGACTTTTAAAGTCACATTTTTAAAAAAAGTCATATTATAAAGTGGAGAGTATAAAATATTTTCCTATGTTGGCTCAAATATGCAGTAGGATAACACTTTTTTTTTTTTTTTTTTGAGGCGGAGTTTCACTTTTGTTACCCAGGCTGGAGTGCAATGGCGCGATCTCGGCTCACCGCAACCTCCGCCTCCTGGGTTCAGGCAATTCTCCTGCCTCNCGCAACCTCCGCCTCCTGGGTTCAGGCAATTCTCCTGCCTCAGCCTCCTGAGTAGCTGGGATTACAGGCACGCACCACCATGCCCAGCTAATTTTTTGTATTTTTAGTAGAGACAGGGTTCCACCATGTTGACCAGGATGGTCTCGATCTCTTGACCTGGTGATCCACCCGCCTCGGCCTCCCAAAGTGCTGGGATTACAGGCTTGAGCCACCGCGCCCGGCCGGATAACACTTTTAATGTGCTAGTAAGATGTGATAAAAACATAGGTCTACAATGAACATATGTGAAAAAGATATTTAATTGCAAAATAGAAAAGTAGGCCAGAGTACAGTTTTAAGGGTAATTGCTTCTTTATACAGTATAGATAACCTAGAGGGATTTTAGGGTTAAACATTTTCATAAAGCAATAAAACATTGAAAAAGAAAGAAAGAAAAAAGGTTTGAAGTAATGTTTTACCAAAAAAATAATAATAATAACAGTCTGCCAGTGTTTAATATCCATACATTGTGGAATTCAACAATATTGTGATGAGAGCAAGTCATAGCACAGACATTGAGCTTTCAAAGGGAAAAGCAGAAGCTACATTAGACATGTCTATTGCATCACTGTAGTACAAAAGTTCCTGTTCTACATACAAAAGCAATTTTTTTTCCGTAAGAATAATTTCCTGGGGAGAAATAAGTCCATAAAATATTTCAGAAACCCATATGCATTGAGTTTTCCAAAAACATTATCTTAAAATCCAGTGCCTTAAAGTGCTTACATGTGTAAATCATGATGGAAGGCACAGAATACAGTTTCACATCCCCACTATTAAATTTTCGAAAAAGCACAGATTTTGCAGAATTGGCAAATTCAAATTATCTTGCAGGCTGCTCCTTCCAAGAACATTGTCATTCTAATAAAACCAGATGCTAGCTTACTTAGTTTCAATGACCTACACAGTAAAGGGGTGGGTTTTGTTTTTGCTTTTTCCTGGTCACTTTCATCATTTTTGTGGGAGAAATACCTATAAAAGTGATGCATTTTGAAATTATAAAACATGCAGAATATGTACAAACAAAAAGTTTAAAAAATATTTGCTTCATATACATGTAAATCTACTTGGGTATAGCTGAAATTGAACAAATATAAAAATTTTACTTTCTAAAAAATGTTTTCAGAGAATCTGAGACAACTTAAAGCTGTACAAAGATTTCCTGGGAGAAATCTTCTCTTCATATAGAGGTTTATACCTACAGGAGTAATTCCAGCATCAGTCCACCATAATTATTACACAACATTTGGTCTAATCAACAACGATCACCCTTAAAACTGTTCTGTTTCTGAGAAATTAAGGTTTGTACTAAAATCAAAAAGAATTCACAAAAACAGTGGCTTATTGTGGTTTTGGATCTCTTCAACAATTATCAACTCATTTGGAACTGTAAAAAAAAAAACAAAAACTATTTACAGAATTCAGTTTTAAATACATTTCACAACTTCCAAAGTAAAGTTTTATGTTACAAGAATTCAGAGCTCATGGCTTAAGTCCAATTATCAATCTGTAGTCTCTTCTCTTATCCTGTATTCCCATGGCTGTACCTTTGTTGTGTACAGTTCAAGACTGTATTCTTTCTTGACCAAAAGTAAAATCAAACTACAAGTTTGTTTCAATTAAACAGCTTCTTTATTAGTCTGAAGACGAGTCATAGCTTCCAACTTCTGTCTGTAGGCCTCTGCTTCCTGTTCTTTCTTTAGTAGCTGCTGTCGATATTTTTGTGCTTCTCGATTTGCTTCATCCAGCTGTTTCTGAAGAGCTTCTCTCTCCTAATTAAAAGAAAAGGTTTTTTTTTTTTAAATTTTTGCAAAAATAGATTAACATTAATATAAGTATGCATCTTTCAAATTAAAAAATAAAACTGTAGTAGCTAACAGCAGCCACCTGTTGAAATTTCCTAGCCATCTTCCCTTTTCAATCAATTCACCAATATTTAAGTCACTAATTTTGTGCTCTACATTATGATATATGAATTAGTTTCTGACCTCAAGGAAATTATTTTTTTATTTAGAAATAAGACTGACAGAAAAACTCCAAAGTGGGCACCTGTATCCTTATATGTACTATAAAAACTAGCAAAGAGTTTTTAAGGGTTTTTATACAACCACACCTCTTCGTATTTCCATTTGTGGTGGTCTTACCTAATAGTATAATTACAAATATACTATTAGGTAATAATGATTAAACAATTTTACTGAGCACCCACTGTATGAGTAAACAGGGTGATTTCCAACAATAAGC
>NW_016107324.1:6182193-6200145 GCF_001604975.1 Cebus imitator | reverse complement strand
TTACCGCTTTTAAAACTATTTTCATTTACAGTAGCAAGTAAGATAATTCACCTTTAAAATAAAGAGTGATGATCAAGATCGGTATTTCCTAAATATATTATTTCATAAGCAAATAAAATACTAAATTATCAATAAATTATATATGTACAAAATATGTAATAAATTCCCCAGTAAGTTGAGAGCTGAAACACAAATCCAATCCAATGAAAATGGTATTCTTTCTCCTCTTCCTCCTCATTCTGCCCCTATTCAGTTATCACAGGAAAAACACAGAAAAGCATTTCAAAGAACCCATTCCCACATCTCTAAGTAAGCAGGACAAAAGTTCAACCTGCACAGACTAAAGCTCAAGGTCAGTTTCCATTGTCTTAGGAATGAACCAATCTCATCACACATGCACAGGACCTCTTAGTGGGGTAGAGGCCAGGGGTAGGACTATCACAAGAAAGGTAGGTCCACACTGGACAAGACACTTGGCCGGAGGAAACTAACAGTGAGTGGTTGGCAGACTGCTGGGGAAGCATGGTATGTGGTTCTCTTTATTCTGTATATCCACACTGCCTCCTTGACTCTTGCCTGTTTCGAGCACCAAAGGATTCCTCACCTTCACTATTCACATGGTTGGTCTACAAGGAGGAGCATGAATAATCCTCCTGCGTTTCTGTGATTCCACTTCCTCCCCAACAATAGTTTTTCCCATGGGCCCACCAGATATGGGAGTGATTCATTTGGAGACAAGTGGTTTCCAAATCTCCCAATTACACAAAATGTACAAGTAAAAGAAAGGAATATGCCTTACCCCCAATTTAAGCAATGCCCAGGCCCTATCCTGCTGCCTCCCTACACTTCTACTCTTCTCTTATCCTAACACTAGCCAAGATGATAGTGCAGGAACAAGTCAGAAAAGACACCCTAGGATGAGTCCAAGGTAATCAATCAATGTCAGTCCCCTGGCTACAAACTATGCAGGACTTTAAGAACACAAATGAAAGGGGTGAGGGGTGGAACGTTGGATGTTACTTCCCAGGAGCTAGACCCCACCTCTGGCAGGAGTGCCCATAGCCATGCATGTGTTTCAAAACTTTACATGTGGCTGAACACAGTGACTCACACCTGTAATGTCAGGACTTTGAGAGGCCAAGGCAGGTGGATCACTTAAGCCTAGGAGTTGGAGACAAGCCTGGGCAACATGGCAAAATCTCTACAAAAAAATACAAAATTTAGACGGATGTAGTGGCATGCGTCTGCAGTCCCAGCTACTTGGGAAGCTGAGGCGGGAGGATCATTTGAACTCAGGAGGCTGAGACTGCAGTGAGCAACTCCACTGCACTCCAGCCTGGGTGACAGAGCAAGACTCTGTCTCAAAAAAAATAAATAAACAAAAATGTACATGTATGTGAAAAATAAGATCAATCCTTTGGTAGTCAAAGTTTTGAACATGGGTAAAAATTTACCTTGATTAGCAGGAAATATTGGAAGAAGTTAACTTTAAAGTTAGTATTACCTATTTATTACCATTTAAAGTCAGGAAAGGATTCACAATTGTTGCACAAGATGAAAGCAAACCAAGTGAGGTAGTTTAACAGTGAAAACAGCTTAATTCTATTTTCCATATTGCATATTTTAATTTCAAGAAATACAATTTATCTTGATAAAAATGAAAAGATAATACCCTTCTGCCTACTAGGTGAAATAAAAAACTCATTTTCACAGCATTTTTGGGCTAATTCTATAAAACCTGGAAGACAAAGATCATTAGCACTGCATGCTGAATACAATCTTTAAGAATGAAAGTATAATGAACACTATAAAATTTTTAAGAGTTTTCACTATTTTACTTACTTCTCAGAAATATAGGTATTTGGGGAGAGAATCTTTTTGCCATCTCACTTTTCAAAGCAAATAAAAATACCTAAAAAGAGGAAAATATTACTCCCTTTTTTTTTTTTTTTTTTTTTTTTTTTTGAGACAGAGTCTTACTCTGTCACCCAGGCTGGAGTGCAGCGGCGTGATCTCAGCTCACTACAACCTCCACCTCCTGGGTTCAAGCGATTATCTGCCTCAGCCTCCCCAGTAGCTGGGATTACAGGTGCCCACCACCATGCACGGTTAAATTTTGTATTTTTAGTAAAGATGGGGTTTCACTATCTTGCCAGGCTGTTCTTTAACTCCTGACCTCAGGTGATCCACCCGCCTCAGCATCCCAAAGTGCTGGAATTACAGGTGTGAGCCACTGCATCCGGTCTTATTTTACTCAGGGATCCTTTGTTTCCAAATTTATTTGTCAAATGTTTACTGAACACGTATAACACGGAAGACACTTCCTTCATTTAAACAGTAGTTTGGTTGTTTCACACATAAATAGTGCAACAGACTGGCATTTGAGGTTTATATTTAAATAGAAATGCCAATCTTATGACTTTCATCTTTTGCAATAAATCCACAACAAAAAGAATTTTCACATTTTTAAGTAAACATAGTTTAGCCTACCAATATGTAATACTAAAACATTTTGACCGTAACAGTCTAACATTAAAGAATTCCAAGAAAAATACATCCTAATGATCATTAAGATTTGGTAGCAATAAGGAAAACATTTACCTTATGCTACAACTACAAATCCAAGCAATATATTATTACTATTACATTAGTAATGGAATAACAGAGCAAGAAAAGACTCAGTTTGCTTTTTAAATTTTAAACATGATTCTTGCATTCTGCTTGACTAGCAGCAATGACTGCTAACAGTTTTATCATTTTTTAATATATAATTTGCTAATATTCAAATTTATATTTTGCTTTTCCTGTTATAAAGCAAAAATGTCATTACAGTGATTTATCTTCTACCATACTTCATATAAATTTTAGAAGGATAATAATAGCAACTAATTTATTAAGCATTTACTGTATGCCACCCATTATACTAGTCCTTCACATGCCTTCTCATTTAATCCTAACAACAATCTATAGTAATGTAGGTACTGTTATCCCTTTTTACTGATGAGAAAGCTAAGTCTTGACAGGTTAAATAACTTGATCAAAATCACACAATCAGACAATTACAAAATAAAATTTAAATCTAAATTTGATTTCAGACCCACGTTCCTCACCACTAAATGTTTTTTAAAAGAGAGAAACTGGGAAGGGGTATGTGAGCTGTTTGCTTGTGTGTAAACACCAATTTTCTAACTGCTCTGGGACACACATGACAACTATGATTTTGTTTTTATAAATAAAGTTTTATTGAAATACAGCCACACCCATCCATTTTTAAATTGTCTATGGCTGCTTTCACTACAATGGCAGAATTGAGTAGTTGACAAAGAGACTGTAGAGCCGATAAAGCCAAAAATATTTGGTACCTGGCCATTTACGGAAAAAAAAAACTTTGCCTTCTCCAGCTTTAGAAAAAAAGACTTATCAAAGTGATATGGACTGGGTGCTGGGCATGCAGTGGCTCACGCCTGTAATCCTAGTACTTTGGGAGGCAAAAGCAGGTGGATTGTTTGAGCCCAGGAGTAAGAGACCAGCCTGGGCAACAAGGCAAGACCTTATCTCAAACTCCTGACCACAAGTGATCCTCCCACTCAGCCTCCCAAAGTGCTAGGATTACAGGTATGAACCACTTTGCCCAGCCACAAAACTTTGTCTCTACAAAAAATACAAAAATTGGCCACACATGGTAGTGCATGCCTGTAGTCCCAGCTACTCAGGAGGCTGTGAGGTGGGAAGATCGCTTGAGCCCAGGGAGGTCAAGGCTGCAGTGAGATGTGATTAGACCACTGCACTCCAGCCCAGGCAACACAGTGAGACTCTGTCTCAAAAAATACATAAATAAAAATAAATACAAATATACATACATACATAAAAACATTAATTTAAAAAAAGAAAGAGAAGAGATATGACCTAGATACGGTGACTTATGCCAGTAATCTCAGCTCTTGAGGATGCTGAGGTAAGAGGATCACTTGAAGCCAAGAGTCCAAGACCAGCCTGGGCAACATAGCAATACCCCCTCTCTACAAAAAGAAAAAAAAACTTAGCCGGGTATAGTGGTCCCAGCTACTTGGGAAGCTGAGGTGGGAAGCTTGCTTGAGCCAGGAGTTTGAGGTTGCAGTGAGCCATAATTGCATCATTGCACTTCTGCCTGGGTGACAAAGTGAAACCCAGTCTTAAACAAAACAAAACACCAGAGATGTGACTATAAACATTTTAAAATTTTGGCAGATCAGGAACAATAGCCATAAAAGAAAAGAAAAACTTTGCACCAAATAAAACACTTTATAAAGTTTACAGCAGTCAGTTTTTAAAAGAACACTAAGGATCTAAAATCTACCACAAGTTAAAGGAAACAAATATTTTATTAAAAATAAAATTTACAGCTGTGCAGTGGCTCACGCCTATAATCCCAGCACTCTGGGAGGCTGAAGCAGGCGGATCACCTAAGATCAGGAGTTTGACCAGCCTGGCCAACATGGTGAAACCCTGTCTCTACCAAAAATACAAAAATTAGCCAGGTGTAGTGGGGCATGCCTGTAATCCCAGCTATTTGGGAGACTGAGGCAGGAGAATCACTTGAACCCATGAGGAGGAGGCTGCAGTGAGCCGAGATCACGGCACTGCATCCAAGCCTGAGCAACAGAGACTCTATCTAAAAGAAATAAAATAAAAATAAAATTACTAATCAACATATTTATCTCTAACATCCATGGCAAAGAAAACGTAAAATAAAAGCATTTCCTGAAGTCACACAATAAAGTAAGTCAGAGAAAATCTTTTATTCCTAATACACTAAATACATTTCTTCCACATGTACAAAGATTAATTTCAATTCAGAATAGTCTAATGTTGTTTATTTTTGGAAATCTGTAAAGAACACTCTTCCTCCAAAAATATCTTCAATGCAATAATAAATGGAAGATATAATTATGTACATTATTGCAATTTGATATCTTACTCATACTTTTCCCTCCAAAAAACAAACCTATTTTATTTTCTATATTGCCATATGTAGCTACAAAATTTACAATACACTTTCTACAATTTAATGTAATTTTTCCAGAGATTCTTGGCAAACCACCCCAAAGTTAGTTGGGAAACTGTAAATACAAGGTTTTAACACCTTTTTTTTTTTTTTTTTTGAGACAGTCTCGCTCTGTCAACCAGGCTGGAGTGCAGTGGCGCGATCTTGGCTCACTGCAATCTCTGCCTCCTGAGTTTGAGCAATTCTCCTGCCTCAGCCTCCCGAGTAGCTGGGATTACAGACGCATGCCAGGGTCTGGCTAATTTTTGTATTTTTAGTAGAGACAGGCTTTCGCCATGTTGGCCAGGCTGGTCTTGAACTCCTGACCTCGGGTGATCCACCCGCCTCGGCTTCCCAAAGTGCTGGGATTACAGGTGTTAGCCATTGTGCCTGGCCAATTCTAGGCACCTTCTTTATGGACATTAACTCTGGTCATTACATTCAGTACACAGAGAAAACCCAAATGTTAGATTTTATATAGAGTTAATTTTTAAATTTCTTTAAAGCAAAGTTTCTCAATCTCAGCATTACTGATATTTGTGGGCCACACAGCTCTTTTTTTTGGTTGTTTTGTTTTGTTTTTGGGATGGAGTCTAGCTCTGTCACCCAGGCTTTAGTGCAGTGGCATGACCTCGACTCACTGCAACCTCCGTTTCCTGGGTTCAAGCAATTCTCCTGCCTCAGTCTCCTGAGTAGCTGGGATTACATGCACCTGCCACCACACCCAGCTAATTTTTGTATTTTTAGTAGAGACAGGGTTTCACTGTGTTGGCCAGGCTGTTCTCAAACTCCTGACCTCGTGATCCACCCACCTCGGCTTCCCAAAGTGCTGGGATTACAAGGTGAGCCACCGTGCCCAGCCAGGCCACACAATTCTTTACTGTGGGAGACTGTCTTGTGCATTATAGGATGTCTACCCAGCCTCTACCCATTAAATGTCAGTGGAATGCCACTAGTCATGACAACCAAATATGTCTCCCCACACTGCTTTAGAAAAACTTTTTCAGTTAATGGTCAAGCTGCCCCTTAAGAGTATAAAAGTCTGCCCCCAAGATAACCCCATTGGCCACCTAAGAAAATAAATTCAAAATAATGACTTCATGTATTATAAGGAAATGATTACCTGGTTTGGTGAAAACATTGGAGGTCATCTCTTCATTCTATATCTCCAGCCTACCACTACCTGTACACTCACTGTATGCTTCCAGGTTTCTCTGAAATAGCCCTAAGAGGTCATGCAACCTTGATTTGAACGTTTCCAGTGATGGAGAATAAGATTTCCATTACCAGAAAGCTCTAATTACTAAAATCAAAACAAAGCAAGCAAACAAAAACCAGTGTTCTTTATACCAAGCTAAAACTCAGTCTCCCTAAAGCTCCACCTCCTTGGCCCCAGTTACTTTATACACCTCTCAACTCATACTTCCCTGTTATTTGCAATTATTTTCCCTGGTCTCTCAGACTGTAAGAGAGAAATACAGCTGAACTTTGAAGGAAACAGCAATGCTCACTGGTCACTATGCAAATAAAGGTATAGGCTGCACATACATTGTTTAAAAATATAATTTGTTCAATTAAATAAACTTACATTTAATAAAAATTCAAGTAATTTTAAAATAATACTTTATTACATAAAGCAAAGTACATGACAATTTTTTTACCTTATGTGTCTGAAAAAGGTCATCTGACATATCAGAAAAACACAACAAAAATTATTAAATAATAAGTATACTGATACCATTCAATGGGAAAATTTTTAGTTTGTGAATAAGGACTTCAACATCCTGCACATCACTTTAAATCTTGAAGAAATAAAACAATGCAATATCAATATTTAAGGTCATAATTTTAACAAATATTTTGGTTAAGTCATTAATCAGATTCTTTTAAACTCAATAATATATTTGTGGTGTGGCCAAAGATGTACCAGTCTTATATTTACATGAATTTAGAAAGGGTATTTTCTCATTACCTTTAGTTTGACTTATGTTGCCTTTTAGTGACTTATTTTTTAAATCTCCATTCTACAAGAACCTTTACTAAATGTTACTAAATATTCACCAAATTTACTACACACACATATCAGATAAAAATATTGTATGACTGTGCTGACTTTTTCAATTCTCATAAAAACCCAAAAATGGAGACATTAAATTCTAGTTTGGAATACAATAAAACTGAAACTCAGAAAGATAAGATTTGTTGCTTCAACGCTAATGCAAGAGGTGGGATTCAAACTCAGCTCATTCAATTTCAAGTTCAGTGGCTGCAGCTGTTCTTTCAAAGTTATTCAAGAATAACTTTGTTTTCATTTGATATAACTTATCAAGTTCAGGAAACAAAATTTTATTTATAGTCAGTCAAGAAGAAAACCTGTGGGACAACTATGGTTTGGTTACACCTACAAACTGTTTTACACTTACAAGCTACTTTGAGAGAAGGGAAAAAAAGTTTAATCCTATGAACAGCTAGTCTAAATTCATTTACTTTCCCTGAAATAAGCAATTATCTACCACTTTAAAAAAATAACCTATATGACAAACATTAACCTTCTTTAGGAGGACCCACTAGCCCAATTAGGCATTTGAGTTTCAGTTTTGAATGAAAAAAAAAAAATTTAGCCAATATATACTGGTATTTTCCTTTAGTAACTTGTAAGAATGGTGTATTTACGTTTAAAATATAAAGGATGAAGTGCAAGAACCAAAGACATTCCAGTGTTATCAAATGACAGACTGTTATAAACAAATTCTTCACTCACTCATTCATTCATTCAATATTTATTTATTGAGGGCTTGCTATATGTATAAGGCAAAAATAAACAAAATGAAAATACTATGCACTTTCATTCTGTATCAAAACAATACTGTCAGTAATAAATATAAAAGACAAAAAAAACTGAATTTATTTTGGATGACTGCAGCAAAGCACACCGGGTAAAAGACTCCTTACTTCTATTTCTGCAGATTCCACCCGGTTTTCAATTATTTCGATACACTGTCTCTTAGCTGGTGGTTCTTCACTTATAACAGTTTCTTCAGCAATGTCTGTTGCTGGTACTGTTAATACTAAAATGAAAAAAAAGTATGCATTACTTCATTTTCAGAGACTTTATTAAAAATAGAACTAGTCTTGACATTGTTGATGCTACTCATCTAAAATAAATATATTCCAAAACAATGATTCCAAGTCATTGATTTGCTTTTTATGAGACTATCCATATTTGTCTTTTTTACCTTCTTGCTTTTTTACTGAAATCTACTTATTAAAGTACCTACATATATTTTTTTAATTGTATAGATAATATAGTCATTCATGACTCAAACATCAAAATATTTTACAAGTATATTTTGAGAGGCCTCATTGCCCACCCCTGCTAACAGATAATCATTTTATTAATTTATTATCCTTATATTAATTTGTTTAGAAATTAGTATATATTCTCATTTTTCTTTCCTACATAAAAGGTAGCATATATACACTACATATATTGTTCTGTGTCTGCTTTTTTCACTCCAAATACTTACAGTATCTTACATCATTACATAGAGAGCTTCCTTTTACTTAGCTGCATAACATCCACGATATGGATATCTCATTATGAGCACTGACTGTTCATAACCATTGCTTGTTTTTGTATTGGACTGTTGGACTTTTTCTCAATTTTCAGTAGCTTTTTATATAAATGTAAATATAGAGAAAGGCTGGCCTTGTTTTGCACAGCAGCACAGAAACATAAAAACAACTGTGCAAGCTGAAACCATGTGAAGCCATCTTAATAATCACAATGGGGAAAATTACAATTGTTCTATGACCTTTAAAATATTTTGCCAAAACATGAAAAACTCTCTTAGTGACAGTTATAAATGTAAATAAAAATTTAAAACTAGTAAAACTAATATTTATCTAGTACAATGTAATTTAAAGCATTAAATACTGAGAATTCGAGTTTTACTTCTTTTTATTCATGACATTTATAAATTAATTGAGAATTTATAACTTTTATTAAACTGTACAGTCTATATAATTCACATGTCAGCTATATATTTTTAATTCAGGAAGGTTTTAAAAGTTTATTTCTTTAATATTCAGTAGAACTCTCTCATTGCTATTCTTTTCCAGGGTTTTCCTTATTCTTCTTCTCTCTGCCCTTCAACATAAACTTTAGAATCCATTTGGCTAATTATAGAAAAAAACTTGATCTTTGTTATGGGCTGAATGGTACTCCCACTCCCCAAATTCACATATTGAAGTCCTAACCCCCAGTACCTCAGAATGTGACTCTATTTAGAGACAAGGTCCTTAAACAGATAGTTAGGGTAAAATGAGATGGGCCCTAATCCAGTATTACTGGTGTTCTTACAGGAAGAGGAGATTAGGACACAGATAACACACACAAACAGGTCGACCATGTGAAGACAAGCCAGAAGACGCCCATCTGCAAACCAAAGAGAGCAGCCTCAGAAGAAACCAAACCTGCCAACACCTTGATCTTGCACTTCTAGCCTTCAGACCTGTGAGTAATCACTAGTCTGTATAATGATACAGGTTTTGGAAACAATGTTACATCTGTTTGATACAAATATTTTTAAAGTTTTCTTCTTTTCTAAAAATTAGAATTAGTTCTATAATACTTTGTGAAAGCATCTGACCCTAATCCAAATTTCAGACCAGCTATCAGCAGATTTCAGCAGAGTGGGACAGAAAGGCCTCCCAATCACAGGTCAAGGGGTTCCTCTTCTATGGCTAGAGCAACAAACTCCTTTCTTGAAATGGTCTCTATTCAATGCCATGCCTCCTCTGTCACTCAAAACCAAACCTGATTTAGGCCAAATTGTACCTCTAGCCCTGCCCTTCACTGGCCATGAAAGGTACATGTTCTACAATCCTACTCATTTTCTTTACTTTCTTTCTTTCTTTTAGAAACACGGTCTCACTTTGTCATCCACACTGGAGTACAATGGTGCAATCATAGCTCACTGCAGTCCCAAACTCCTGGGACCAAGCGATCCTCCTGCCTCAGCCTTCCAAGTAGCTGGGACTACAAGTGCATACCACCATACCTGGCTAATTTTATTACTTTTATTTGTGTAGAGATGGGTATCATTATGTTGCTCAGGCTGGTCTTGAACTCCTGGCCTCAAGCAATCCTCCCACCTCAGCATTCCAAAGTGTTGGGATCATAGGCATAAACCACCATTCCCAGTCCTAGTCATTTTCTTAAAGATTATGTGCCGACACTTTTTTAGGGGGAGACAAGGTACAGGGCAATGCTTAGGCACTTTCTGCAGCTTCTCTCTCTGCCTCCCGCAGTATTCATGCCCTATTCTTAGTCCTGCTTGCAGCACTTCCTGCTCAGTCTGGGGCCCTATCCTTCTGGAAAAGCATGTTTGTCTTTATTGCTGAGTTTAATCCCTTTTCTTTACTTGATGTACCAGTGTGGATTTCCATCACAGTCCTCTTGCCCTGGCTGTAATGGCTTCAGATGCTTTTGGCACACTTAAAATGTGGAATTCTGAGGTTTTCTCAGCGTTTGAGTTTCACTGAAAATATAGTTGAGGCTTTTGTTCCATCCATCTTGTTAGCCTTTGTGGCTTCCAAAAGGAGAAAAATGTTAGAATTCACAATAAAGCTGCTAAAAGTTGCTACCATATTCCTACTAAAAGTCCAAGTTCATTTTTTTTTTCTTTTTTTGGAGAAAGAGTTTCTCTCCACTGCCCAGGCTGGAATGCAGTGGCACGATAACAGCTTCAACCTCCTAGGCTCTAGTGATTCTCCCACTTCAGGCTCCCAAGTAGCTGGGACTATCGGCAAATGTCATCATGTCTGTTTAATTTAAAAAAATTTTTTTAGACATGGGGTTTCACTATGTTGCATAGGCTCCAACTTCTTTCTAAGTAGCTTTTTCTTACATGGTATTTTTAAAAGCTCACATGGTATTTGAATTGCATTAAATGGTCTAGAAAACTACTGTCCCACGCTGATCTGAATTATTTATTTCATGTATTATTTGTGGTGACATTTAAGTTCATTTTTTCCACCAGAATACTTTGGGACCAATTTCTCTTTATACCTAGTATATACTCAGAGAAATCAAGCTAATTTAATTTTAATTATCCGAAGCAATAAAATTAGGTAATTAGGTCTAACTGCAAAGGGTCATACAAATATAATTCAAGGCAAAAATAAATGCTTTGGAACACATATCACAATTTCCTGAGAATTAAAAATAAACATAGTCTTTTTGGACTACAGAGAAGACTTAAAGAAAATAAAAATAAAAAAATAAACAAACATAAACTTTATATAAATGTCTACTACTAACCTTGTTGTCCATCTGGCATGGTCACAATGATGGGCTGACCAATTCCACTGGTTGGAATAGAGTGCAAATTTCCAAGCTGAATTCCATCTGTGACTATTGTGATGACTTGCTGACCCCCTGAACTAACTACTTGCTGAATTGCACCATCTACAGATTCTGCAGTAACCACTTCCTCCGTGGCCACTACTGGAAAAAAAAAAAAAAAAAAAAAAAAAGAAAGAAAATTCAGCAAACATACATAACAGTATGAATAGAAACCTATTTTTGCTTTGTCTGCTACTTTTGCTTTCTCTGCTTCTTTCTTTTCTTTTCTTTTCTTTTTTTTCCCTCCTCCCAAATAGAGACAGGGTCTCATTCTGATGCCCACGCTGGAGTGTAGTGACACAATCATGGCTCACTGCATCCTTGAACTCCTGCACTGAAGTGATCCTCTTGACTCAGCCTCCCAAGTAGCTGAGTACAGGTACATACCACCATGCCTGACTAGTTTTATTTATTTATTTTTTTAGAGATGGGGTCTTGCTATGCTGGCCAGGCTGGTCTCAAACTCCTGGCCTCAAGCAAGCCTCCTGCCTTGACCTTCCAAAGTGCTGAGAATTATAAGCATGAGCCACCACACCGGGCCTCCTGCTTCTTTCTTATCCAGGAAAACTTGTACAAGATTTTAAAATTCAGTCTCCAGTGGTGCTGGAGATATCTATGTAACCAGTTGATTACAAGTCTCATAATTTACAATACATAAGTTCCAACTATCTTTACATGTGAGTGGTTAAACAATTTCTCTTCATTTGGCTGTATGAGGTACAAAATTTAGAAGATCTAATATCATGACAAAGGTTATATCTGTTTCGTAAAACCTCACAATTAAGTTGGGTACTGGTGGCTCAAGCCTGCAATTCCAGCACTTTGGGAGGCCAAGGCGGGATGATCACTTGAGAGACTAGTTCAAGTTCAAGACTAGCCTGGCCAACATGGCAAAACCCCATGTCTACTAAAAATATAAAAATTAGCTGGATATGGTGGTGCACGCCTAGAACCCTAGCTACTCAGGAAGCTGAGGCAGGAGAATTGTTTGAACCCGAGAGGTGGAGGTTGCAGTGAGAAGAGATTGTACTACTGTCCTCCAGCCTGGACAACAGAAGACGACTCTGTCTCAAAAAAAAAAAAAAAAAAATTCACAATTCATAAGATGATCTGAATATGACTATACTCCGTTTACATTTGTGTATGAGTTGACATACAGAATAAAGAATATTCTCTTTTTGGATTAAGTAAGGATTTGCCTTAATAATCAGTGGCATACAGATGTGGTACTATGTGACAGTAAATAGTATAATATATTAACATTTCCATAAATAAAATCCCTAAATATGCTCTAAATAATTTATGACAGCCTTACAGAGGATTCCGACAGCTAAAGCAGCACCGTGGCCTTGGCTGGGTAGAGGAATCACAAGTTAATACTGCCAAAATCCTTTCTCACAGGCAATCCTACACCCAACTAATGAACCCAAAAGATATGTACAAGAACATGCATAGTAGATTTATAATAGTAAAAAACTACAAACAAGCCAGATATTCTCTGATAATAAACAATGGTAGAGTCAAACATTGAAATAATATGCAGCAATTTGACTATATGCAAAACATGGATGAACCTGACCAAAAAACAAAAATGAGTGATATAAACCAGACACAAAAGAATATGTACTGTCTACCTTCCATTTATGAACTGAGCAATGTTTACACAAATAATGTTTACAATTATTCAATATATACCCTTTGTGATAATTCCTCAAACTGTACACTTATAATCTATAAACATTTCTGTACATTAAACCACACTTCAATTAAAAAAGCATCAAAAGAAATGATAGTAACGGATTACTATCTATACAATTTTTAAAAATTTTCCTATCAGCCTCACGCCTATAATCCCAGCACTCCAGGAGGCCGAGTCAGGATGATCACTTGAGCCCAGGAGTTCAAGACCAGCCTGAATAACATAGTGAAATCTTGTCTACAAAAAATTTAAAAATTAGCCAGGTTTGGTGGCTTACACCTGTAGTCTCAGCTACCTGGGAGGCTGGGGTGAGAGGATTGCTTGCCTGGGAGGTTGAGGCTGCAGTAAGCAGTAATCACACCACTACATTCCAGCCCGGGTGATACAGTGAGACTCTGTCTCAAAAACAAGAAAAAAAAAAAAAAATCCATGTATAATAATACCTCGTAAAAAGGAGAGAAAGGAGGAAATGGGAAAGATCCTGATGGAATGACATCTAATTAAAGAAATGACAAATTAAGAAAAATCATTGAAACTCCTAATGTAATAATTGATTCAAGCAAGGATCAGTAGTGGTGCTAAAAGCATTGGTAAAATCTTGTGGAGAAATAGAATATTCAAATGTTCTCAAAGTATCCCACCAAAGATTACTATTAGTTGCAAAGGGGAAAATCTACCTGAAAAGACCCGGCAGTCATCATTCTACCAAGTGGTCATTATCAGGATGGGCTGATATTATGTGCTTCCTTATGTAGTGTAATGGGAGGTTATAAAAAATCACTGGTGTACTTCCTGGAAATGTCTGAACTAAACCTGACTATACAGGACATCTGGGGGACAACTTGAAAATGGACCATATGTCAGATGATGTTTTAAATCAATGTTGATGTTTTTAGAAAATAAAATGGAGCTGTGGATAGAAAGCTATCCTTGTTCTTAGGAGATACATGCCAAAGTAAAGGTGAAGTATGATGTCTGCAGCCTACCTTCATATAACTTGGCAAACTAAAAGTGTGTGTGTGTGTGTGTGTGTGTGTGTGTGTGCACATGCATACATGTGTCAGAGAACATACTGGAATGACAAGATGTTAACAGTTGGTGAATACAGGTGAAAATTATACAGGTTCATCCTCCAATTTTTCCATGGGTTTAAAAACTGTCAACATATAAAAAAATTTAATTATAACTAGTTCAAAAAGAGGAATAACATTAAAAATTATTTCTAAATGGCATGGTTTTTAATGTGTTATTTAAGGCAATACTTTACAAAAATTGTAATTAAAACAAACCGCTCTCTACTAAAATCAAGCTACCATCAGTTATACAATTGCTCTTAAATATGCTAAGTTTCTATCAACTCACAGTAGGACATCACGGATATCAGTGATCATAGGATTTACTAAGACAGAGAGACCATAAATATAGGAACTATTTTTTTTTTAAATGGCAGGATAAATACTCGGAAACTAGTTTTCAAGATGTACTCAACAGGTCTGGCTTCCACTCTGGTACTGTGTCACTTAGTAATCAAGGATCACAATACAAACCGCAGATCACTCAAAATGCAAACAACCTTTATGTTTTGAGCTCTCTTGCAATTTTTGTTTGCCTTAATTAGGTTTTATCACCAAGCACTTAAGAAAATTTCAGGAAGATAATTACAAAATGAAATATAGGACATAAAATAGTAATATATTCAACAGTACTACTAAGATTTTCAAACATATTAAGTATTGCTTTGATTTTTTCAAAAAACTATCCATATGAAAAAGAAATGTTCACCCGAGTTGAATGCTAACTACAGATAGTAAATATTTTAAAGCATAATCATATGTAAGAAATTTCTAAGATCACACACAAGGCACAACTCAAGAACTTTCATCTTTGCACTATTTGCAATGACTGTTATTAGAGTTCTGGCCTTTCATCTAAAAAGCTTTCTTTTTAAGTTGTGCTATGGTTAAGATATTTAAGAAAAAATTAAAAGGAAACCAATTACGTAAGACAAAGTACCCCCCAGAAGCCCTAAAAATAATCAGTAAATAAACAGTAAAATGTTGAAACATGAAAGAATAAAAGAGAAAGCCTAACAACTCTTAGAAGGTTATTGATTTTAAAAAATATATTTGTGTTCCAAAATGTAAAGCTCCCTGGATAAAAAATAACTATAATAACATAAATATTCACTGATCTCATTCAAAAATCAAGCTGTAAAATTTAAAGAATACCTAGATAATCTGCAGCACCTTTGAAGAAATCTGACATCTCTTCTTCAACAAGAATTCTGAATTCAGATGCCATAAAAATGAAATAAGGGAAGAAAACTGTCTTTAAAATGTCCTAAAAGATGGAAATTTCTACACAGAAACATTTAAACAATAAAATAGAAACTGTTTACTGAAGAAAAAAATAAACTTTTTGAAGGTATTGTGGCTGCAGTTTAACCTGAAATTAAAAACAAAAAGCAAAAACAAAACAATCTCATGAGGCCCAGTACGTATCCCTTAAAGCCAATTGAGTTGTATTACCCTATTTTTGACATAGACCAAAAAACAATGTGCAAAACAGACCTGGTTCAAATTTCACTTTTAGGGAAAAAGGAAGGAACTTTTATTTATTGTTTTTCTTTTTGAACTCCTGTTTTGATGTATAAGAAAGGAGAGAACTTTTAAAGCTACCAGATGCATTACACCTTTGGAAAAAACACTTTATTACTAATTAACAAAAGTTGCTCTAAAGACAAAAAAGAAGGGTAAACACAGATGTCTAATCAAGGTATTATATAATTGAGCCACAAGGAAGAATAAAGCTAAGCAAAGAAAAGTTATTACAGGTCTGTAGGCCAGAGCTACAAAATAAGAGATTTATGAAATAATATTTTGAAGGACCAGATAACTACACTACAGATGTAAGGTCTACGTCTTAACTAATCACAGCTTCTGATTATATATCCCAAATGACTCTCAATTCTATTCACTTACTGTCTCTGTCAAATCTTCATTCATGCTATCATCATAACTCTTCCCTGGTTGACTGTATTAGACTTCAAACAAAACTTCTTTCCAACGCATTCTTTTAAACCTACCAAAGTGATCATTTTTAAAGTCCTATATACTCTCACCTTTAACCACCTTGAGTGACTCTTCCACTTACTGGGTTTAGCCACCGTGGCCTCCAAGTCCCCTAAAAAGTCCAGCTCTTTCCTGCCTCAAAAGCTTCACATGTCCCTCTTGCTAAAATGTTCTTCCCAAAACCTTACCCTGACTAATGCCTACTTTAATTTTCAGTTTAAACGTTTCTTCCTCTAGGAAGATTCCATGATCCACTAGAGTGGCCTGCAAGCCTTAGTAGAAAGACAGGAAAATGTGATTGCTTCTGTATACTAATAAATAATGTACTACATGGTGGTGGTATTCTCATTGGAAAAAATATATCTGCAATTCCCAAAAAAAAAGGAAAAAAAGCTTTTACTTTGTCTATTCATTTTGGAATGACTTTCAAAACGAAAATTACACAAAATGATATGACTTGGAATGAGTTCCTATCTATCTAAATCTTACCCATTCTTTAGCGCACAACTCAACATATTCCCCTCCATCACACCCACCCCCAATTCCAGCTAAAAATAATCTCTTTCCTGTGAACAATAATAGTAATTCAATGAGCTATTTTAATCAAGCACTGACAACCTGCTGTTATATTTGATTACAACATCAAGAAAAGACAGAGGTATCATTTGGTTTCTCAATGAAAGCATTACAATAGACATTATAAGGTTCTCATGGGACTACCATTGAAATGTGTGGTATATGTCAAAAATGGTACAAATATCATTTCCATTTTCTAATGGAAAGTCAATTCCATTGACTTCCACATGGAGATCATTTCCATTTTGCAAGTCATTCCAAAATGAAGGGACATGAAGGTGCTATTTAAAGCCATAATTCCTGAGTGAAATGACATGGTACCCTGGACAATTACAATTGACTTCTCTTTATATATAGAACCATGCCAACCAGTTTCCACTTACAATGCAGTCCATCTGCTGCTACATTCTGGCTATTTTGTACCCAGAAAAAAATGTTTATTGTACCACTTAGCTAGTAAAAAAAAAAAGAATATGAGCAGTAACAATCAGTGTACCGATGGTGCTTACACTATATTTTGGTTTACCATCATTTAAAAAGGGCAAGACAGTAGCAGAACACTTATTTCAACAGACTACCTATTACTAGAAAAAGCTACAGAAACAGATACATTCCAAAAGTAATAGTCGGAATAGTGATGTTTTTGCTTGAAATAAGATAAAATGAAAATTACACAAATAATTCAAGATTGTATAATTCAAATATTATAAACCAAATTATAAACATTCTAAAAGAGCCCACAGATAATGTGAATAAACTGCATGGGAGAGACGGTACATTATAGTGGTCACAGACACATACCTTGGGAATCAGTCAGACTTGGAGTACAATCCTCCTTTCTCTATTTAAATTATAGTCATATGCCTGTTGATAAACTTATTCAACCTCCACAAACCTGTTTCATTATATATATAATGGAAGTACTACTACTGTATTTTCCAAATTCTAACAAGCCCTTGAAAAGATATATATAAACATTTCTAGAATCAGGATGAGTCTGATGATTGATTCTAAAGAAACTAGACAGCCAGGAATCAGAGAAATAATTTGTGGCAGATTTAGCTTTGAGTATGTGCAAACTGAACTCTGGGTTGTTTATACTGGTGGTAACAAACTTTTACTTAATTCTCTTTTTTTTTTTTTTTTTTTTTTCCAGGTTACCACATTGTATTTA
>NW_016107324.1:6163953-6181652 GCF_001604975.1 Cebus imitator | reverse complement strand
CTTGGCTCCCTTCAACCTCCGCCTCCCAGGCTCAAGCAATTCTCCTGCCTCAGCCTTCCAAGTAGCTACGACTACAGGCATGCGCCACCATACCCAGCTAATTTTTGTATTTTTAGTAGAGACAAGGCTTCACCATGTTGGCCAGGAAGGTCTTGCTCTCTTAACCTCGTGGTCCACCTGCCCTGGCCTCCCAAGTGCTGAGATTACAGGCGTGAGCCACCACACCTGGCCAGAGATAAGTTATTTAATTAAAGAAATTTATAAGTTTAACCAAATAGAAACCACCAAGGAAATCCATTTTCTTTGATATGCTTCCACAATTACAAAAGTGTTAAATATATGCAGGCATAGGATATAAAAGCAGCATGTCAGTACGATGATACATACAACTCCTAACCAACGTTCAAAAGTGATTCATAAAAATCTTATGACTCCCAAATATAAAGACTTGGATTCAAACTTTGATTATAATGCTACAGAAGCTGGAGAATGGATAAATGTTATCTTCAAAAAGAGGCCAGGCACAGTGGCTCATGCCTATCATCCCAGCACTTTGGGAGGCTAAGGCAGGGAGATCACTGAGGTCAGAAGTTCGAGACCAGACTGGCCAACATGGTGAAGCTCCGTCTCTAAATACGAAAACAGCTGGGTATGGTGGTGCACACGTATAATCCCAGCTACTGGGGAGGCTGAGGCAGGAGAACTGCTTGAACCTGGGAGGTGGAGGCTACAGCAATCTGAGACTGCATCACTGCACTCCTGCCTGGGTGACAGAGTGAGACTCTGAGAAAGAAAAGAAAGGAAGGAAAGGAGAGAGAGAGGGAGGAAGAGAGGGAGGAAGGGAGGGAGGGAGGAAAGGAAGGAAGGAAGGGAGGGAGGGAGGGAGGGAAAGAGAGAAAGAGAGAGAGAGAGAGAGAGAAAGAGAGAAAGAAAGAAAGAAAGAAAGAGAGAGAGAAAAAAAGAGAAAAGAAAAAAGTAGCATTCCTCCAACTCCTCCAAGTCAAAAATATTCCAGTAATACTCATCTTAAAGCTTTCTGGTGAGGAATAAATGAGCTCATACGTAAAATATTTATCACAGCGCCTAGCATACAGAGTGAGCATTTGATAAATTGTTATTATTGATCAAATTTTGAAAAAACACTGATTTTAAAAATGAATGACAAATTATTCTCTACTATAAACACCGATCTAAATATAATGCCTTAAGCTACAAAAGAATATTTTCTTAAAATTTAAAAAATTTCCTAATTAAAAAAAAAAATTTACCACCATAATAATTATATCAAGAAGCATTTTCGTTAACTATAAAGGTAAATCTTATCTAAACCAGCTCTTCATTAATACTCTCCATCATTTAACAAGAAGTAACTTTTTTTTTTTTTTGAGACAGAGTTTCTCGCTCTTGTTGCCCAGGCTGGAGTGCAATGGCGCAATCTCGGCTCACTACAGCCTCTGCCCCAGGTTCAAGCAATTCTCTTGCCTCAGCCTCTGGAGTAGCTGGGATTACAGCATGAGCCACTACACCCAGCTAATTTTGTATTTTTAGTAGAAACAGGGTTTCGCCATGTTAGTCAGGCTGGTCTCAAACTCCCGACCTCAGGTGATCCGCCCACTTTGGCCTCCCAAAGTGCTGGGATTACAGGAGTGAGCCACCGGGCCAGCCCAGGTAACCCTTTAACAGTGGTTTATGTATACTATTTCCTAGTTCTATTAGTCATTAAGATTTTATAACACTTAAAAAATAAAATTTACGAAAAAAGCAAGTTTTATTGGTTTCTGCTTTTTTTTTTTTTTTTTTTTNTTTTTTTTGAGGCAGGGTCTCATTCTATCACCTAGGCTGGAGTGCAATGGCATAATTTCAGCTCACAGAAACCTCTGCCTCCTGGGTTCAAGCGATCCTCTGACCTCAGTCTCCTGGGTAGCTGGGACCATAGGCACAAGCCACCACACCTGACTAATTTTTTTTTTCTTTTGTCTTTTTTTTGTTTACCTGACTAATTTTTATATTTTTTGGTAGAGATGGGGTTTTAGCATGTTGCCCAGGCTGGTCTCAAACCCCTAGGCTCAAGTGATCCACCCATCTCTACCTCCCAAAGTGCTGGGATTACAGGTGTGAGCTACCATGCCCAGCCAAAGCAAGCTGTTTAAACAAAAAGTCACCAACTAGTAAATCAAGGGCCAAATTAGATACAGAGACATGTTTTCTGTGAGCCATACACGTTTTGTTTTGTTTTTTAATTAATTACCAAGATTTAACGTTCTTTTAAAATCCAGATTCACAGCTTCCTATAAGAAACAGAATCTGGGAATACTGGACTCATGACTATAATCAGCTAGAGCTAAGTCAAAGATGCCCCCCAGCCCTTGTCCCACTCTCCAACTGGGCGTAATCTCAATCCTGCCCACATTAGCCTTTTTAACCTTCCTGGCCTTTGTAAACATTTGAATCTGCAATTTTTTTTTTTTTTTGAGATGGAGTCTCACTCTATCACCCAGGCTGGACTGCAGTGGCGCAATCTCAGCTCACTGCAGCCTTCACCTCTCCAGTTCAAGCAATTCTCCTGGCTCGGCCTCCCAAATAGCTCGGATTATAGGCATGCGCTACCTCGCCTGGCTAATTTTTTGTATTTTTAGTAGAAATACAAAAATACAATGGGGTTTTGCCATGCTGCTCAGGCTGATCTCTAATTCCTGAGCTCAGGCAATCCACCCACTTTGGCATCCCAAAGTGCTAGGATTACAGACGCGAGCTACCACACCCAGCCTGAATCTGCAACTTTTAATGCACACATTAGGCTTGTTTTTCTAACCTGGAGTTTCGGAAGAATTGGACAATGGAGCAGATGCTTCAGCTAAGGCAGCTAATGTAGCTAATACTGATGTAGAAGAGTTTCCAAACTGAACAGCAGATACACCCGTTTCATCTGCAAGAAAAAAGAAAATAGATTTGAATTTCTAAGGAGCTTAATCCAATGCATATTTCTGATATTCTATTTATCTTATTCAACTCTTAAACAAAGCTTGGATAGCATTAGTTTTTGAAAGGTAATACTGTGGTAAATTTTGCAATATCACCTTTCTTCAGATTACTTTGTCTCATAAATATTTGTTTTTCTGTCAGTTATACCAAAGAAAACCAAGGTGGCTGGTATAATCTTACCCTTGTTCTCCAAGTCCTTTCTTAAAAGGATGTATACCTACTAAAGCATAAAATCCCAACACCTATCCTATATGCATCTCAATACCTGTTGCCTTGGATGAATTTTCTGAAGATACCAGACCTGTTAGGTTCACCACCCCTCCAGGTCCAATGATAAACTGTGGTGTTGCAGCATGTATTGTCACAGTGTCAGGACTCTCTGGATTTGTGTTGATTTGGTTCTGCATAGCAATCTAGGGGACAAATCATCACAGTGTTTTCAGAATTATAACCAGAACACAAATTCTCCATATAATACAAACACACATATAAAGGAATATTCTCTAAGAAGAATCACACAGTACAAGTGGAAATATTTGTCTCAGGTCCCCTCAGAGTGTAGTGGCATACCAAGGGTACATATTTATATCCTGAGTCCCCCTCTTAGGGAAAGTAGCAAAATCCTGGGAGAGGAGAAATGAGTATCTAAAAGGTGTTTATAGAACACAGAACAACTTTGACATTAAGCCAGCTGAGGTGGCAGGTGCCTGTAATCCCAGCTACTCAGGAGGCTGAGGCAGGAGGAGTGCTTAAGCCCAGGAGTTTGAGACCACACGGGCAACATAGTGAGACCTCCATCTCAAAAAAAAACCAAAACACAAACAAACAAAAAAAAAACATTGCTGCCCTGTAGCTATAGGAATTTAATTATTTCTTCTACATATGGCAATACATAATACCACACATACAAATTACTTCTCAATTACTTGCTCCCCATCTTCAACTCCAACCCCTAAACTACACAACTCCAACCCCCAAACTGCACTCCTAGGAGTAAAAGGAATGGAAAGAGTCATGGTAGAATTCATTTTCCTGAAATAAAACATCTTTTAAGTAACTAGTGGAAGCTCAAAGGAGTCAGTCTTAGAAGAGTTCTGGCCAGTTGTGGTGGCTCATGCCTATAATCTCAGCACTTTGGGAGGCCAAAGCGGGCAGATCACAGGGTCAGGAGTTTAAGACCAGCCTGGGTAACATGACAAAACCCCGTCTCTACTAAAAATACAAAAATTAGCCAGGTGTGGTGCTGCCAGCCTGTAATCCCTGCTACTTGGGAGGCTGAGGCAGAAGAATTGCTTGAAACCAGAAGGTAGAGATTGCAGTGGGCAGAGATCACACCACTGTACTCCAGCCTAGGCAAAAAGAGCAAAACTCCGTCTCAAAAAAAAAGAAGAGAAAAGAAGAGTTCTAATGCTGGGAACAAGACCAAGCAGATAGGAAAGAAGAGGTATTAATTAAAAAAGATAATTTATATTATGTCATCTGGCTGAAAATAAGAGAAGTAATGTTGGTTACTAGAAAAACCTGCCCGACGGATCACAAACTCAAGAGATCAAGACCATCCTAGCCAACTTGGGGAAACCCCGTCTAAAAAACAAAAGAAAAACCTGTCCCAAAGCCAAAAACAACAGATCTTTTTGAGGATGCTGAAAATCAGACTGCATTAAAACGCAACAAAAATAATAGAATAAGGCCGGGGGTTGGCGGTGGCTCACGCCTGTAATCCTAGCACTTTGGGAGGCCAAGGCGGGTGGACTGCCTGAGCTCAGGAGTTCAACACCAGCTTGGGCAACATAGTGAAACCCCATGTCTACTAAAAATACGAAAAATTAGCTGGGTCTGGCAGCGTGCACCTGTAGTCCCAGCTATTCAGGAGGCTGAGGCAGGACAATTACTTGAACCCAGGAGGCAGAGGTTGCAGTGAACCGAGATTGTGCCACTGCACTCCAGCCTGGGCAACAGAGCGAGACTCTGTCTCAAAACACACACACACACACACACACACACACCACACACACATACACGCGCGCGCACGCGCGCGCGCCTCTAAAGGAAAATCACAGAAAGTAATCATCTTATCTAATGTTAATGAAAAGACTGTGGCCTTATAATCAGGAAAATGAATAGTAATAAAGAAGAAGTGAAAGAGAAAAGGCCTGTCCAAAATAACAGTCCAACATGGAAGGCTACAAACTAAATAGTTTAAATAATCCACAACATAAGAGATCCTACTACCAATAAAGCTTCTTTTTCTTTATTTTCTTAAATTAAAAGCCAAAAGTTACCTGTAATATCTCTGCTAAATCTTCATTTCCATTGTCTATTGAAATATCAAATGCAGTTTTACAAAATTTACTTTGTGTGTGTACATCAGCACCATATTTGATTAAAAGTTCCACCACCTCTTGATGATTGTGTTCTGTGGCCCAATGGAGAGCTGTCATCTTTAACATGTCTTTTGCATTGACATCAGCACCATGCTACAAAAATATTTCAAAGAGATTACTAAGATATGAAACATAAAGAATTCCTGATATGAAACTATTACTTCTGTGCTTTAAAGCAAGAACGAATAACATAATCAATTCTTTATTTGTATATGTTACATACATGTTCCAGGCCAGGTGCAGTGGCTCATGCCTATAATCCCAGCACTTTGGAAGTCCAAGGCAGTTGGATTACCTGAGCTCAGGAGTTTGAAACGAGCCTGAGCAACATGGCAAGACTCCATGTCTACAATACAAAAAATACAACAATTAAGGGCTGGCTCACCCCTATAATCCCAGCACTCTGGGAAGCCAAGGCAGGCAAATCACTTGAGCTTAGGAGTTGGAGACCAGCCTGATCAACATGGTGAAACCCGATCGCTACTAAAAATACAAAAATTAGCCAGGCATGGTGACACACATCTGTAATCCCAGCTACAGGGGAGACTGAGGCAGAAGAATCGCTGGAACCCGGGAGGCAGAGGTTGCAGTAAGCCAAGATCACACCACTGCATTCCAGCCTGGGCAACAGAGCGAAACTTGTCTCAAAAAAAAAAAAAAAAAAAAAAAAAAAAAAAAAAAAAAAAAAAAAAAAAAAAAAAAAAAAAAAAAAAAAAAAAAAATATATATATATATATATATATATATATATACACATACATACACACACACACACACATACGTTCCAGCAACAATCACCACTTATCTGTCACTTAATTTTTCTCTCATGCTGAATTTCCTGTTTTCCTTCTCATTTCTTAGGAATGAGTCAATTTTTTTTTTCAGTAACAAAGCTATGGGCACAAAGAGCTAGAAGGCCTAAGAAATGAAGGAAACTATGAGCATTCCTCTAAAACCTTCTTTAATGTTTGTATGGCAGCTGGTCCCTTGGTTCCTCATTTGCGCGCGTGCGCACACGCACGCACACACACACAAATCCTTTGCTTTCAAAACCAGTGCACCCCAGAAAAAGTAAAAATAAATTATAGACAGGGGAAAAAAAAAAGGTGCAACATGAAGAATTAAAAGAAAGCTATCTACAGATATACTGTCCAATATGATAGCCAACAGACACATGTAGTTATTGAGCATTTGAAATGTTGCTAGCCAGAACAGAGATATGCTATATGTAGAAATACACATTGAAAAATACAGAAAAAATAAAACATAATATATCTCATTAATAATTTTTATACTGAACAGGGAGTAGTGGCTCATGCCTATAATCCCAGCACTCTGGGAGGTCATAAGTTCAAGACCAGCCTGACCAACATAGTGAAACCGCATCTCTACGAAAAACACAAAAATAGCCGGGCATGGTAGTGGGCGCCTGTAATCCCAGCTACTTGGGAGGCTGAAGCAGGAGAACTGCTTGAACCCGGGAGGCGGAGGTTGCTATGAGCCAAGATCATGCCACTGCACTCCAGCCTGGGCAACAAAGCTAGACTCCGTCTCAGAAAAAAATAATAATAATTTTTATACTGATTTCATGTTGAAATGATATTAATCTTTGTATAGATTGGGTTAAATAAAATATAAAATTAGAATTACTTTATAAATGTGGCTACTAGAATATTTAGAATCACAGTATATGGTGATTTGCATTTATGGCTTCCATTTTATTTCTTTTGGATAGGCTGATGTAGAGGCCAGGATAAGAAGGATAAAGCAGAACATCTATCACTCTACATTTCAGAATTTTCTACGCCACTCTTAGGCATTTAGATGATTATAGAAAAATCCCCATTTATATTATTTGCTATTATGTTTGTTAATCATTCAAGCCTACTGTTCTCCCTTCCATGAATTGTGACTATAAGACAAAGCTGTAGTTCCTCACCATAGGGTAGACCAAGGTCCAAGAAATCAATTAGTTGACTTAACTAAGAATATACCTAAAGGAAGTTTTGAAATGAAAACTGTAAGATAATTTTCATTTAATCGGCTTATACACACAAAAAATGAAATACTACAGGTAAAATACTAAGTAGGCATTTAACAAAAACTAGTTCCCTCTCCTTCTTATAAAACTGTAAAGTGCTCGGGGGCTTACTTTTAAAAGCAAAGTGCATAAAGAGAACACACACCTTAAGTAAAACCTCTACTATGCTGGCATGGCCCTCAGAAGCTGCCATATGTAATGGTGTTCGGTCCACTTTGGTTCTGGCATCTCTACTTACACCAGCTCGGAGCAGTACCTCTGTGGTAGAATAATGACCATACTGTGCTGCTAGATGAAGTGGAGAAGTTCCCAGCTGTACCACAGAAAAAAAAATCCATATTTACCATTATTGTTAGCACACTTCTGTTTACATAGTAAACAAATTTTCTTTATATTATCTGTTTACATAACTCAAAACTCAAAAGAAATGACTTGATTCATGCTTATCACATCCTCTTCATAGACTCTCTGAAGAATTACCAAACATTCTCAATGAAGAACAAAATCCATTATTTCTTTTAATTCAAACTTTCTTTCATCATTTTTTTAAATTAGATAAGCTGCCGAAATAAAATTAATTTCATTAGAAATTAGAGATAGAGGCAGTGCACAGTGGCTCACAAAACCTGTAATCCCAGCACTTTGGGAGGCCGAGGCAGGTGAATCCCTTGAGGTCAGGAGTTCAAGACCAGCCTGGTCAACATGGTGAAACTCTGTTTCTATTAAAAATATAGAAATTACCCGGGCATGGTGGCACATGCCTGTAATCCTAGCTATTTGGAAGGCCAAGGCAGCAGAATCGCTTGAACCCGAGATGCAAAAGTTGCAGTGAGCAGAGATCGTGCCACTGCACTCCAGCCTCGGTCAGAGCAAGACTTTGTCGAAAGAAAAAAAGGAAGGAAAGAAGAAAGAAAAGAAAAGAGAAAAGAAAGAGAGAAAAAGAGAGAGGGAGAGAGAAAGAAAGAAAGAGAGAGAGAGAGAAAGAAATAAATAGAGTATGAGAGATTTTTCTGTGTATTAGAATGTTCTTCATACCAATCACATAAAACTTGCTAAGTTAACTTCATCTGTAAAATTCATATCAAATAAATTTAACAGTATATATTTTTACTTTAAGTGGATCAAAATTGCTTTGTAGGACTTAAAATATTAATGTATTAAAACATCTCAGTGATCTTTTTAAAGGGATTTTTTTCAAAGGAAAATTCTTAGGTCCACTTGCCAAAGCTGAATTAGAACAAAACCAAAACAGTGCCCAATTCTCCTGAAATTGGCTCCACGTCATTAAATAGACATCCGCAATACATAAAGGGAGTACTAAAATATGAGGCAAGGAAGATTAAGTTATATTACATGCATTTAAAGGCATAGAAAATCCCTACAACTCTCTGATTACCATGTCACTTGATATTCCAAAGAACTAAGATATTTCCCTAGAACATGAAATTTGCTAATTTGGACTAAGGAAATTTACACATATAAATAGTTTACTATGTTATGAAGAGATTAAGTGAGATATATGTACAAAGGTCCTTAGTCCTATCTCTCCCTCCCTCCCTAACCCCTCCCATATATTTTTATATAGATCTATATCTATAGATATATACATAAATACATATCTATATCTATATATAGATATATACATAAATATATATATATTTTAAATACATATAGATAGATAGATAGATAGATAGATAGATAGATACAGATATATAGATTTTTTTTTCTTTTTAAATTAGAGACAGGGCCTCACTGTGTTGCCCAGGCTGGGGTGCAATGGCTATTCACACGTACAATTATCACACACTACAGCTTTGAACTGCTGGGCTCAAGCAATCTGTCCACCTCAGTCTCCAGAGTAGCTGGGACTATAGGCACACACCAACAAACCCAGATAAACCTTACATTTTTAAGGGAAGGTCATCCTAGCAGATCAAAGAAGATCCTTAAACAATCCTTTCTTTCTCCAGGCTTTTTCAATTTTTCTATAATTAGCGCTTTCTACACTCTTAAATTTCAGTCTTTAATGAAAATATCTCAACAGCCCATTTACCAACCAGGAGTTTTGCTCAGCTTGACATTAGGATCTACTTTAGTATTTTCGTCTTCTTAGACCTTCCCTTCTTGGTTATTGATGCAAAACATATACACATATATGAAAGATTTGTTTGTTTTTTTCTGAAACACAGCTTCACTCTAGCACTCAGGCTAAAGTACTCTGAGGGGATTATAGCTCACTGTTACCTTCAAAGTCCTGAGCTCAAGCAAGCCTCCTCCCTCAGCCTCCTAAAGTGCTGGGATTATGGATGTGAGTCACCACACCTGGCTATGTAGCTTTTGGGTTTTTTTTTCTTAATTCATGTTTTTAGAGACAGGTTCTTGCTCTGTTGCCCAGGCTAGAGCGCAAAGGAGGAACTGTAGCTCACTGTAACCTCTAACTCCTAGGCTCAAGCAATCTTCCCATCTCAGCTTCTAAAGTAGCTAAAACTACAGGCTAAGCCACCAAGACTAGCTATTTTTTTGTCCACCCCCCCTTTTTTTTTTGAGATGGGGTCTCACTATGTTGCCCATGCTGGTCTTGAATTTCTGGTCTTGAATTTCTGGTCTCAAGTAATCCGCCAGCTCAGCCTCTCAAAGTGCTGGGATTACGAGCGTAAGCCACTGTGCTTGGCCGATATATGTAGTTTAAAGAAAAATAATAAGGCAAACACCTGTGAATCAACACCACAGTCTAGAAATAAAACATTGCCAGTAATTTAAATCTGGCCAGGTGCCATGGCTCATGCCTATAAACCCAGCATTTTGGAAGACCAAGACAGTTGGATCACCTGAGGTCAGGAGTTTGAGAGCCTGACCAACATGGTGAAATCCCATGTACTAAAAATAAAAAAATTAGCCGGGTGAGATGGTAAGTGCCTGTAATCTTAGCTACTTGGAAGGCTGAGGCAGGAGAACTGTTTGAACCTGGGAGACAGAGGTTGCAGTGAGCCAAGATCAAGCTACTGCACTCTAGCCTGGGCAACACAGCAAGACTCTGTCTCAAAAATATTAAAAAAAAAAAAAAAAACTTCCCATGTGCCACTCCCTAATCACAAGCCCCACACCAGCCCCAGTGGAAACTAATATTTTGAATTTTGCGGCAAGCATTTCTTTGTTTTTTTTATATCACTTATATCTCCCTAAATAATATACTTTGATTTTGCCTGCGTTTTATTTAAATAGAATCATATTGCATGCATTTTTCTGTCACGTGCCTTGTTTTGCTTGGTATTAAATTCATGAGATTCACCATATTAATAAATATAAGTACAGCTTACTATATTCTGTGTTCTACAATATTCCACTGAATGAGTAAACCACAATTAATTTTACCCAATCTAATCTACTGATCAACATTTGGGTTGTTTCTAGTTTGTTATTAAGAATAATGTTGCTGCTAAATACAGTAGTCTTATACATGTTTCAAGCAGATGAACAAGTTTCTCTTGGGAATATTCTTAGAAGTTCAACTGCTACATCACACAGTATGCACATCTTCAAATTTGCTACATGCTGCCAAACTGTCTTCCAAAACGATTATACCAATTCCATACTTCCACCAAAATTATGTGATTCTTCCTACCATCTCCTCACCAAGCTATTCAACTGTTTTTGTTAATCTGATGGATATATAATAGTTCATAATTTTACTTTGCATTTGTCCAAATGTTAATGTAGCTGAGTATCTTTTCATGTTTATTGCTCAAACTTTCTCCTTGGTAAAGTACCACATCAAGTCAGTCTTCTATTGCCTTGTCTTTTTATTGCTGACTCATAGAAATTCCTTATGTATTTGGATACTAATCCTTCTTAAGATCTTTTTGTCTTTGGGAGTCCGAGGTAGATCATGAGGTCAAGAGTTCGAGACCAGTCCGGCCAACAAAGTGAAACGCCATCTCTACTAAAAATACAAAAAAATAGCTGGGCATGGTGGTAGGCACCTGTAATCCTAGCTACTCAGGAGGCAGAGGCAGGAGAATCACTTGAACCTGGGACATGGAGGTTGCAGTGAGCCAAGAACATGTCATTGCACTCCAGCCCAGCCAACAGTGCAAGACTCTATCTCAAAACAAAACAAAAAAAGGTCTTTTTGTCTTGAGGTACTACAGCATCATTATGATGCATCTAGATATGGATTAGTTTTTAAATTGATCCTGCTGGAGATTTGTTAGGCTACTCAAATCTGTGGGCTGCCATCTTTTATCAGTTCTGGAAAATTCTCAGCAGTTACCTCTTCAAATTATTTCATCCGTATTTTTGCTCTTTTTGTGGATCTATGATCAGATGTTAGACTTTTTCACATGATCCTTCATGACTCTTAACATCTGTTTTACATCTTCTGCCTATTTTTATCTGTGTTATAGTCTGGATCTTTTTTTCTTATCTTTCAGCTTACTAATTTTCTCTTTACCTGTTTCTAATCTGTTATTAAAATCTTATCTCAAGTCCTTATAGGTCTGCTTCTGTTGTCAGTTGTTTTACCAGGTTATTGTTCAAACTGCCATGTGTTCATGTGTTTAGTTATTTCTGACTGCTCACTTTCCTCTGAATTTCATCTGTGGATATGAAGCCTGGGATGAAGGCAGGTTCCTCCAGAGAAGATATTCATTTGCTTCTGTCAGGAATCTGGGATAATCCCTAGTCCAAAGATCACTTCAAATTCATTTCTCAATTTACAGCTTTTTAAACTAAACAAGTTTTTTTTTTTTTTTTCTTTTTTGAGACAGAGTCTCACTCTGTCACCCAGGCCGGAGTACAGTGGCCCGATCTCAGATCACTGCAACGTTCACCTTCCAGGTTCAAGTGATTCTCCTGCCTCAGCCTCCCGAGTAGCTGGGATTACAGGTGAGTGCCACCATGCCCAGCTAATTTTTTATATTTTTAGTAAAGACAAGGTTTCACCATGTTGGTCAGGCTGGTCGAGAACTCCTGACCTCGTGATCCACCTGCCTCAGCCTCCCAAAGTGATGGGATGACAGGCATGAGCCATCACACCTGGCCTGACTACACAAATATTTATGAGTTCAGGCTGCAAGTATGTACAAGGGATGCCTTATGATTCCAAATTGTCACTACCAATTTTTTTTCCTCTCTCCATTTGATGTCTTTGTTCACATCAGCTCATTTTCTTTGCAGCATCAAGGCAACAGGGGCAGGTAGCAGAAGGGACAGGGTATTTCTGCTTTACCCTTACATTGTAGGTGCAGCTCTTTGGGATTCCAGAATTATGAGATCTCCTATTAGACTTCTCTCCATAAACAGTCTCAGGTCTTTATCTTTAGTACCCCAAGCCAGTGAGGTGGAAAAAAACACCAGGCAAATGTGAGTTCACCTAGTGTTCTTAGGGTAAAATTTCTCTGGGTTCTAGCCTTCACTTGGTTTTACAGGTTGATAACCTCTTTCTTTCTAACTCAGAAGTGTACTTAAGGAAGATTTTCCTTAAAATATTTAATCAAAAAGTCTTTATTCTTTAAAAATACAGGCTGAAACATGTATGGATGAAATGATATAGTCCCTGGAATTTGCTTCAAAATAATACAGAACAAAAAATCATACAGTAGATGGAGTTACAGAGCAAACAAGAATCATCATAATTTGATAATTTTTGAAGGTGGGTAAAGGGTATTATAGGGGTTGATATATATTTGAAATTTTCCATATTAAAAAATTTTTGTTTTTCATGAAAAATTTAAAAATAGCATGAAACAAAGGAAGGCAAAAACAATAAAATCAAAAATCTGGAATTTTCAGTTGCTACCAATAGGAGGGTTAATTCACATTCCTAGCATTCCAAATCCCTAAGACAATACTTTTATTTGTCCCCAGAATTAAAGAGTTATGTTTTTTGCCTTCCCCACAACTGACTTCTTTTTACAGTTGTCAAGATCTCATTCCCATTCCTTTCTTCCTCTTTGGTCATATTTGCAATAGTTTTACAAGTAACAACTGAAACAAACTTTTTTTTTTTTTAGGAGCAGCTATAACACTAACTCCAATCTTTATCAGTATCTTTCTTCATTATACATTCTACCTGTGCTATTTATAAGACCTTTAAATTAAATCCCAAATAGATACATTTTTATATTCATACCACATTAATGTATTCCAAAGCTTGAAAGAAAAACTCTTCTGTGGATGAAATATTTGGATAAGGTTGCCTAATATCAAAGAAAATAATATGAACTACTTCTTTTAACAAAGGTATAATTCTAAAATAATAAACACATTTGCAAAAAATAATTTTTTTGCCACTCATAAACACAATACTGACTACATTTTTCTCTGGAAAAACTCAAAAATGAGAAGAAGAAAAAAACACACACAATATTAAAATAATTCTTTACCCAGTCTGTAGTAAAAGGAGCTCCATTTGCCATCAAAATACGAACTTCGTCATCTTGACCTGCTCGTGCCGCTTCTAAAAGCTTCTTTCCCAAATCTACCAGGGACATCTAAATAAAAAATGGATGAATTGAACATCAAAATCTCCATTTATACTTTATGACATGGCATTTTCCCTTCCTGTCTTTATTAATAAGTGAATTCTCAATTATCCCTTCAAAAGAGTGTATTATGTTTAATTTTAAATTACAGATCATAGAAAAGCAATTTATATTTGAATTTTTGAATCTATTTTCCTTTCTCATTAAGTTTTTACTTAGAATAAAAGTTTAAATTCTCCAAATATACCTGCTAAAAGACAGAAGAGGTAAGGAGCAGAGAAAAGCTGGTCTAAATTTTTTTTTTTTTTTTTTTTTTCTAAATTTTTATTTTATTTTTACTTTTTATTTTTCTTTCTTTCTTTCTTTTTTTTTTTTTGAGACAGTGTCTTACTGTGTCTCCCAGACTGGAGTGCAGTGGCATAGTCTCGGCTCACCGCAACCTCTGTTTCCCAGGCTCAAACAATTTATCCTGCCTCAGCCTCCCAAGTAGCTGGGATTACAGGCGTGTGCCCCTACTGCCCGGCTAATTTTTGTATTTTTCTTTCTTTTTTTTATCCTCCCAGGATGAGTGGCACTCCGCACTGGACCCTGGTCCCCGCAATTTTTGTGTTTTTAGTAGAGATGGGGTTTCACCATGTTGGCCGGGCTAGTCTTGAACTCCTGACTTCCAATGATCCACCTGCCTTGGCCTACCAAAGTGCTGGGATTATAGGCGTGAGCCACTGTGCCTGGCCCATTCTATTAACTCTTTATAAGAGTTTTGCAGTTTTCTGTAAAAGTATAAAACTGAGGCCAGGCACAGTGGCTCATGCCTGTAATCCCAGCATTTTGGGAGGCCGAGGTGGATGGATCATGAGGTCAGGAGTTCAAGATTAGCCTGGCCACGATGATGAAACCCCATCTTTACTAAAAATACAAAAATCAGCTGGGCATGGTGGTGGCCACCTGTAATACCAGCTACTCTGGAGCCTGAAGCAGTAGAATTGCTTGAACCTGGAGCTGTAGGTTGCAGTGAGCCGAGATTGTGCCAGTACACCAGCCTGGGCGACAGAGCAAGATTCTGTCTCAAAATAAATAAATAAATAAATAATAAGTAGTACTGTATATAAGGAGTTTTGTAAGGGCAGAGGGTGTTGGATAGAGGTTACATTTCTCAAGTAACACTCTGTTCTCTCTTGCTTTCTGATTTACAGTGGAGGAGGGGAGGACAAGTACTAGAGTGGAAAGTAGATCTTGATTTGTTTAAACTATTCCACAAAGGTGATCCTAAACATCTTTAATTTGGGGCTTTTTCCACAACTCTCTGGCCATTTTGTACTACAGCACATTAACAACAGTTGAGTCCCTTTTAACATTTTTGTTCTTCATAGCTGTGTTAATGCATTTAATTATGAAAGCCCATATATATAACTTTATTTTTTGAGATGGAGTCTCGCTCTGTCGCCAGGCTGGAGTATAATGGCATGATCTCAGCTCACTGCAACCTCTGCCTCCTGGATTCAAGTGATTCTCCTGTGTCAGCCTCCCGAGTAGCTGGGACTACAGGAGCGCATCACCATACCCAGCTAATTTTTGTATTTTTTAGTAGAGACAGGGTTTCACCGTGTTGACCAGGATGGCCTCAATCTCTTGATCTTGTGATCTGCCCACCTTGGCTTCCCAGAATGCTGCGATTATAGGCATGAACCACCATGCCCAGCCAAAAGGCAATATGTTTACCCGTAAAAAATCAGTACATAGGCCGGGCGCGGTGGCTCAAGCCTGTAATCCCAGCACTTTGGGAGGCCGAGGCGGGTGGATCACGAGGTCAAGAGATCGAGACCATCCTGGTCAACACGGTAAAACCCCGTCTCTACTAAAAATACAAAACATTAGCTGGGCATGGTGGCGCGTGCCTGTAATCCCAGCTACTCAGTAGGCTGAGGCAGGAGAATTGCCTGAACCCAGGAGGCGGAGGTTGNTGCAGTGGCATGATCTTGGCTCACTGTAACATCTGCCTCCTGGGTTCAAGCAATTCTCCTGCCTCAGCCTCCTAAGTAGCTGTGACTACAGGCATGCACCGCCATGCTCAGCTAATTTTTGTATTTTCAGTAGAGACAGGTTTTCACCATGTTGGCCAGGCTGGTCTCGAACACCTGACCTCCCAAAGTGCAGGCGTGAGCCACCGCACCCAGCCAAGCTGGCCTAAAATTTAAAACTGGCAACTAATTGTTTTCACTGGAGGGTTTGTAGCAATAAAATTTTTCACAGAAGTAAATAAAGTGCAAGATATTGTCCTCTGTTGCTGGTGCAAATTAAATTAAACTTACCATAAATTTTTTTGCAATAATAAATGTGTTCAAAATTTTAAAATACAAATTTCTGCCCTCATACATGCAATATATATTTAAGTTCTTCCAGAAAGTAAACAATTCACATTCTATGAAAATACTGAGAAGACAATAATAGTATTATGAATAGACTATTTGTCTCATTAAGAGGCTAAAGGTGGTGGCTGGTGGCTCACTTCTGTAATCCCAGCAGTTTCGGAGATTGAAGCAGGTGGATCACTTGAGGCCAGGAGTTCAAGACCAGCCTGGCCAACATGGTGAAACCCCTATCTCTACTAAAAATAAAAAATTGGCTGGGCATAGGGGCTCATGCCTGTAGTCCCAGCTACTCAGGAAGCTGAGGCACAAGAATCACTTGAACCAGGGAGGTGGAGGTTGCAGTGAGCCAAGATTGCGCCACTGCATTCCAGCCTGGGAGGCAAAGTAAACTTTGTTCAAAAAAAAGAAAAAGCTGGGAAGAATATCTTGAATTAAATATATCTGAAAGGCTAATGTCCCAGCCTAGGGTGTGAGTTGTGCATGGGTGGCGTAGGTGTGTGTGTGTTTGTGTCTTCCTGAGTAAGAAATATTAAAATATGTGTCAAAAAAAGATTAGGACAGTAGAATATAGGTAAATTAAGATTTGAATGTTATCACAAACATTCAAATTCAAGGGGTAACGGTTCTGAGAAAAAAGTTCCCAAATCAAGAAAGGCTATGCAGCTGGAAAATTACTCAATTATGTTATACAGTATCCTAAGGAAAAGCACAATTGTAAGCCTGTAGGGAAGGGACTATATGGAACCCCTGAGATTTACAATGAAAAAATGTGCCTGGGGTATGAATTTGTCTCAAAAAAAAGTATATACTCTGAGGGTTAGGTAAGTAGTCAAGAGGAAAAAAGTTATAAAGAGAATAATGGCAGGTTGACTAGTATGAAGAACCATTACAGGTTGAGTATCCCTAACCCAAAAATCTGAAATCCAAATCTTTTTTGAGCATCATAGGAAATGCTCATTGAAGCATTTCAGATTTTGCATTTTTACATTAGTGATGCTGAACCAGTAAGTATTAATGCAAATATTCCAAAATCTGAAAAAACCCAAAATCTGAAACACTTCTGGACTTAAGTATTTCAGATAAAGGATACTCAACCTGCACTCAAGAAGGGAGAAAAAGGAATGTATGTGTGAGAAGGAAGTTGGCAAATGGGGCTCAAAAAGTTATAGCTGGGCGCAGTGGCTCACGTCTATAATCCCAGCACTTTGGGAGGCTGAGGTGGGCAGATTAAGGGTCAGGGGTTCGAGACCAGCCTGACCAACATGATGAAACCCCATCTCTACTAAAAAGACAAAAATTAGCCAGGCCTGGTGCCATGCACCTGTAATCCCAGCTACTTGGGAGACTGAGGGAAGAGAATCGCTTGAACCCAGGAGGCAGAGATTGCGGTAAGCCAAGAGTTGCACCACTGCACTCCAGCCTGGATGACAGTGTGAGGCTC
>NW_016107324.1:6137009-6161700 GCF_001604975.1 Cebus imitator | reverse complement strand
AGGTAAGAAAATTATTGAATTGTAGACTCTAAAGGAACAAAATGCAGTAATTTAACATAATAGTTCTGAAACTATATAACAACAAAAAATTTATGCCACATTATGAAAAGATATAAAACTTTTGAATGTCAAAATATGCATAAAAGTATAAAATACTGAAAAATATTAACAATTGTTTAGGACGGCATGATTATGGGAAATTCTGTTCTCATTTTACAAAGTTTCTGTAATGTTACTATATTATCTAATTTAAAAAAAAATTTTTTTTTAATATTTTTTTTTTTTCGAGACAGAGTTTCACTCTGTCACCCAGGCTGGAGGGCAATGGCGTGATCTCGGCTCACTGCAATCTCCCCCTCCTGGGTTCAAGCGATTCTCCTGCCTCAGCCTCCTGAGTAGCTGGGATTACAGGTACCCACCACTACGCCCGGCTAATTTTTGTATATTTAGTAGAGAAAGGGTTTCACCATGTTGACCAAGCTGGTCTTAAACTCCTGACCGCAAGTGATCCACCCACCTCAGCCTCCCAAAGTGCTGGTGAGCCACCGCGCCCGGCCCAAAAGTTTTTTTTCAAAGGGACAAATTACATTGTACGACTGTCAAGTAAGCAAATGATAACGTTAAGGAAAGTTTTATGTTCCTGACTTACTAGATAGGATGAATGGAAAAAATAAAGAAAATGTAGGATATTGAGAACTTAGAATATCATTCATGTATCTGCTTACATGAATTACAATAAAATGATGAAGCATTTGAACAAATCAAGTTTCTCCATAATTATTCAATTGTCTTAATTATTCAAAACACCTCACAGTTAAGAACCTAATATACTTAAGTTACTTAAGTTGGTTTTTTTTTTAAGACACGAGGTCTTGCTATGTTGCCCAGGCTGGAGTGCAGTGGCTATTCACAGGCGCGATCCCACTACTGATCAGCACGGGAGTTTTGATCTGCTCTGTTTCCGACCTGGGCCGATTCACCCCTCCTTAGGCAACCTGGTGGTCCCCTGCTCCCAGGAGGTCACCATATTGATGTCGAACTTAGTGCAGACACCCGATCGGCTTAGCGCACTACAGCCCAGAACTCCTAGGTTCAAGCGATCCTCCCACCTCAGCCTCCCAAGTAGTTGGGACTACAGGCACGAGCCACCGTGCCCGGCAAGTTACTCTGGTTTTAAAATTCCATGGCAAGTTAATCTGGTTTTAAAATTCCATGATCAATACAGCCATATTATAGATTAATGTAGATGGATTCTTGGAAATCAGTGGTTCTCACTGGTAGCAGCACTGCCCCCTAGAGGGCCCTTTGTTTGTTTATGGAGGCATTTTGGGGATTGAAGGTGAGGATACTGTGTTCGCATTTAATGTGCAAATGCCATGGATACTAGAGGTCCAACAAAGGAGGGAATAATCCTATAGGACAAAGAATTGTCACATGTTCTAAATAATTTTCAAGATTCCATTGAAAATTTATCTAAGGATAGAATCTAACATGTAAACAAAATATATTTTTTCTACAGTGTTAATGTATCCCAAATATTCTGGAATGCAGCCATACTGTAAACCTATTTGTTTTGTTCAGAAATTTACTAAGAGTTGTTTACCATTTTGGAAAATAATGTCAATGCCACTTTGGCATCTGCATCACCAATATCACATATCAATCAGCTTGTCCAGCTATCACATTCACAGTGATTTTATGTGCCGGCATAAGCATTTTTCTACCTCATTGTGACATCTAATGTAGTGTGCTTGAGTATTTGTCTTTTTTTTGAGACGGAGTTTTGCTTTTGTTGCCCCGGCTGGAGTGCAATGGAACGACCTCGGCTCACAACAACCTCTGCCTCTGAGGTTCAAGTGATTCTCCTGCCTTAGCCTCTCGAGTAGCTGGGATTACAGGCATGTACCACCACGCTCAGCTAATTTTATATTTTTAGTAGAGACAGGGTTTCTCCGTGTTTGTCAGGCTGGTCTTGAACTCCTGACCTCAGTGATCCGCCTGCCTCAGCCTCCCAAAGTACTGGGACTTTTTACATATTTTAATACATTTAATACACATTTTATTATAAATTGCTTCTTTCCTAATTCTCTTTTATATTGTAATTAAAACATGATTTTTTGAAATTACACAGATCAGTAATGTTAACTATGATTTTCTTTCTTTTCTTTTGAGATAGATTCTGTTACCCGGGCTGGAGTACAGTAGTGAGATCATGGCTCACCAGAGCCTGGACCTTCCAGGCTCAACTGATCCTCCTGCCTCAGCCTCCCGAGTAACTACAACTATAGTAGTATACCACCACACCCAGCTAATTTTTGTATTTTTTGTAGAGATGGGTTTTTGCCATGTTGCCCAGGCTGGTCTTGAACTCCTGGGCTCAAGCAGTCTGCCTGCTGCAGCCTCCCAAAGTGCTGGGAGTATAAGCATGAGCCACTGCACTCAGCAACTTTGATTTTCATTTAAAGTTAGCAAAAGGGCAATAAAATATGTCTTATAAAAAGGTGGCAATGAATCTATTAAAACTGAATATCAGTGGAAGAAAATATACAAGAGATCAAGCAAGACAAAAATCAAAGGTGCTCTGATTTTGTCAAAATAATTAGTAAACTTTTAAATAATGAAAATACCAAAATGTAGCATTTTCACTTCTAATTCTCACCTAGAAGAGACCACACACACTTATAATAGTTTTTGAACCTTTTTAATGAGACAACTAAATTGACCAAGTGGAGTATAACTCCAGGTCAAGTCACTAATTTACTCAGTTCAATATCTATATATTAAAATCCTGGTCAGGCAAAGTGACTCAAGCCTATAATCCCAGCACTTTGGGAGGATAAAAAGGGCAGATCACTTGAGGCCAGGAATTTTGAGACCAGCATGGCCAACATGGTGAAACTCCGTCTGTCTCTACTAAAAAATACAAAAATTAGCTGGGTGTGGTCCCAGTTACTCAGGTAGCTGAGGCAGGAGAATTGCTGAACCCAGGAGGCAAAAGCTGCGGTGAGCCAAGATTGCTCCAATGCACTCCAGCCTGGGCAACAGAGCAAGACTCCATCTCCAAAACAAACAAAAATCCTCAAACATAAAGTGCTAGACCTTTTTTTTTAAATCATTTCGTTTAATAATAAAAACATATTGCTCTTTTGGTGTGGCAAATACTTTTTTGCTCCAATTAAAATGTATGTTAATAATAAATTTATTATACGAACGAGCTACTTTTGCTCAAAAGTACATGCCAAGAGGGCCATCTAGTGGTAACAGGAATTACTAGCAATAATTACATGTTAAAGCATAAGAATCTATTTTGTTTGAATTTCTATAATTTACAGATTTACAGCTTATAGAGTTGTTGTGAGGATTATAGCATCTACTGGACATGAAAATTCTATAAAATCATAAAGTAATAGTTCCATGTGACTGGTCACCAGCACTCTTAAATAAAAATATGAATTTTTTAATGTTTACACCTATTATAAATATATTTAATAAGCTTTTTCTCACATTAAAAATTTTAAATAAACTTGCCATATAATTCTTATGCTCAATGAGTACCATTATATATTCAATGTAAATCTCCTAAAGATTTTCCCCATGCAATTTTGTATTACACACGTATCCAAAGTCTTTAAAATGTTCATACTCTTTGGCCTAGTAATTCTACTTAGACAAACCCCTCCTAAGGAAATTACTCAAATTCTAAATATATTAATACTAATCTTATTTAAAATAAGGAAAAAACCTTCCCAACTACAAACAATGATTAAAGAAATTAAGATATGTCATAATGGAATACTGTAGTGATTTATTTATTTTATATTTTATTATGGAAAATTTGTAGTATATACAAAGTAGATAGTTGTATAATAAACTCCCACATAGCTACCATTTAGTTTAAATATTATCATTTTATAGCCGACTCATTTCCCACCTCCACCCATTATTTTGAAGTGTTAGATATTATATCATATTATCTCTAAATATTTCAGTACAGATTTCTAAAAGATAAAAATCTTTTTAAAATACTACTACACATAGTCCTTTGAAAATATTATTTACAAACAATTAACAGTTTAAGAATCAGGACTCTAAGTTGTATATATACCACAATCTTGCTAGAAGAACACTTGGAAACAATGTGCCATGGTAATGAAAATTATGAATTTTCCCTTTTTTCTACTTTTTCTAAGTTGTAAGTTTTATTTTTTTTCAGAGTCTCACTCTGTTGCCCAGGCTGGAGTGCAGTGGCACAATCTCAGCTTCGCTCAGCTCACCATAACCTCCACCCCCCAGGTTCAATCAATTCTCCTGCCTCAGCCTCCCAAGTAACTGGGACTACAGGCGAACACTACCATGCCCAGCTAATTTTTGTATTTTTAGTAGAGACAGTTTCACTATGTTGGCCAGGCTGATCTTGAACTCCTGACCTCGTGATCCACCTAGCTCAGCCTCCCAAAGTGCTGGGATTTACAGGCATGGGCCACCAAGCCCAGTTAAGTTGTAAGTTTTCTACAGCAAACATATCTTACTAATGTAATATTAAAACTTTTATTAAAAAGCTTTTTTTCAAAATTAGGTTACAGATAAGCTTAGTAAAGTCTTTAATGTAGAAAATTAGATGTTGAAAGGATTTTTCATAGTAAACGTACATAAAATATGACTGCAAGTAAAATTTAGCATATTATCATGTCTATATGCAAATATTCTAAATGTACTTGCCTACATTCTCATAAGAAAATACTTTCAAAAATAATAAAAACAATCCCTAGCATCTTTCTAAGTCTTTATCTACATTGTCTCATTTTATCTGAAGGGTCTTACCAAGATCATTATTGTCTACATTTTGCAGAGGATCCAAGTGAAAAGTAAAAAGATTTATCAAAGAACACTCATTTTGATCTTAAAATAAGACCTTTATTCTCAATTCTTCCTGTGTTCTAAATTAGAGAACACCGGGAATCTGCTGGGATGTAAAAGGGCATATCTTCCAAGGATTTAAATTTAGTGTCTCCCAGTATAATTCCTTTGAAAAAAAAATCATCAAATCAACTCTGGTATATTTGGATTCCTCCATGCCCATTTTACCTAATGGAGTTTTTTCCCCCCTTTCTTTTAATTTTAAAATAAATGGTATTTTCAAATATTATATCTCTATGTCTCTCTCCCATATACCCCTTTTCAGAAAACCACTAGAAGACGTGTTCCACCAAAACCAAGAGTAAACCAGAAAGAACAATCAAGGGCTCCAGAAATAAAGGATCCAACATAAACAGGAGAGGGTACCCAAAATGATTGTGAAGGGAGACCCCCAAGACAACAGCTGTGCCACAAACCTAGAAAGCAAACCCAGATGGGAGCCAGAAAACAGAGTTCTAGGAAGGAGGTCTCCAAGGAAAAAGACAGGATGGTAGTCTCCTAAGAGAATGAATGCCAGTGTAGAGTTGGGGATCGGTTATTGAAGTTGGGGATGGGTTAATGACTGACATAAGAAAACCAAGAAAAGAGAAAATTAGATTTTTTTCAGATGGGAGAAAAAACTATACCAAAAAGGACTACATATCCCTTGTTGTACAGTTTTTCCTTTATACAAACACACACATTTCCTTTGTGATATAGACATGGATTAGCTAAGAATAGTTCCTGGGGTGTAATGGAAAGTAAAATTTTCAGTGTAACCCTACTGAAAAGTTAAATGGTGAGGGAAAATATGCACAGGAATGGCTTAAAACAGCTGAAGCTTTATCTTCGTAAGCAGAAAGTCAAAAGGAGTCAAAAGATATCAAACGTGGAAAAAAAATCAGGAAATAGCATACATTTGTTATTCAGAAATATGAAAAGCTAACAGATTCATAAAATAGAGACCTCTGGAAAAGAGGGTTCAGGGGTGGGAAGGAATAACACAAGTAGGTGTAGGATTTTCATCAGAAGGCTTATCTTTTTTACTTTTTCAACTATGTGCATGCATAATTTTTTTCTTCCTTAAAAAAAAGTTTTATTTTTGGCCAGGCACAGTGGTTCACGCCTGTAATCCCAGCACTTTGGGAGGCCAAGGCGGGCGGATCACGAGGTCAAGAGATCGAGACCATCCTGTCCAACATGGTGAAACCCTGTCTCTACTAAAAATACAAAAAAATTAGCTGGGTGTGGTGGCGCGCACTTGTAGTCCCAGCTACTCGGGAGGCTGGGGCAGAATTGCTTGAACCTAGGAGGGAGAGGTTGCAGTGAGCCAAGGTGGTGCCACTGCACTCCAGCCTGGTGCCTGGTGATGGAGCGAGACTCTGTCTCAAAAAGAAAAAAAAAAGTTTTTATTTTTATAGATTCGGGGGTACAGGTGCAGTCTTGTTACATGTATATATTGCACACTGAGGAAATATGGGCTTTCAGTGTACCAATCACCTGAACAGTGAATACTGTAACCAACAGGGAATTTTTCAACCCTTGCCCCTCTTCTACCATCCCCGCTTTCAGAGTCCCTATTGTCTGTTATTCCCCTCTGTATACCCGTGTATAACCATTGTATAGCTCCCACTTATAAGTGGGAACTGTGCACATATGCTTTCATAAAAATAAAATTACAATAAACAAACAGGTTTACTGTACATAAGAATTATACAGTTTAAAGTAATCTCAACACATCCTTGTGTTCTCAGAAGTAAACACTATACATGTTTACTGCTTATCCTTCCAGATATTTTTATGCATAAAGAAACACACACAATGCTTCTTTTTAAACAAAAACACACAAAGGGGTCAGGAGGGTGGGCAAAAATGAAAAATTAAAACTAAAAAACAAAAAGAGATCATACTATATTGTTTTGCAACTTGCTTTTTCCCCCCATTTACAAGCAATCCTCTTAGTTATTTTATGTTTTATTTTTTTGAGACGGAATTTTGCTCTTGATGCCCAGGCTCGGGTGCACAGGCCCAATCTTGGTTCACTGCAACTTCTGCCTCCCTGGTTCAAGTAATTCTACTGGCTCAACCTCCCAACTAGCTGGGATTAGAGGTGTGCACCACCAGGCCCAGTTAATTTTGTATTTGTACAACTCCTGACCCTCAGGTGATCCACTCGCCTCAGCCTCCTGAAGTGCTGGGATTACAGGCACGAGCCACCATAGCTGGACGATCCTCTTGTTTTATCAGTGACATCTTTCTGTGTCAATACACAGTCTTTTTATTGGCTGCACAGTACTATGGAGTGTGACAGGCTGAATAATGCTCCCCCAAAGATGCCTAGATCCTAATTCCCAGATCCTGTGAATATGCTACCTTACATGGCAAAAGGAATGCTGTACAAACGATTAAATTAAGGATCTTGACTAGGGTGGTTATCCTGGATTATCCAAGTGTGATATAATCCCAAAAGTTCTTATAGAAGAGAGCCAGGAGGATCAGAATAGGAGATGTGACATTGGGACCAGAAGGTCACAGTCAGGGAGAAGGAAGCAGAGATCAGAAAGAGAATGAGAGATTTGAAGATACTATGCTGGTGGCCTTGAAGATGGTGGAAAGGGTCACAGGTCAAGAAATGCATGCATTCTTTAGAAGCTAGAAAACGCAAGAAAACAGATTCTCTCCTAAAGCTTCCAGAAGGAACAGTCCTGCTGAAATCCTAATTTTACGTCTTCAGACTTCCAGAACTATAAAATAATAAATTTGTGGGTTTTTAAAGGCAATAAGGTGGTGGTAATTTGTTACAGCAAATAGGAAACCATTACACTATAAGAATAGGAAAAAAATACACAGAGTATATTATTTATATAATCCTGTTTTAATTTTTCATCTTTACAAATAGTGCTGTAATACATACAAGTTAGCATTGTTCTAGAAATTATTGTGAGAAACAGGATTGCTAGGCTTGTTTAAAATCACATTTTAATTGTGATTAGACACTGCCGAATTATCTACCAAAATATTACACAACTTATACTCCCACTATCAGTGTACAAGAATAACTGCTTCTCCACAAGGTCCCCACTCCCCACAGCCAGAACCTTGATCTCAGAGATAGATCCTCCTAAAAGTCAAGACCAGTTCCAGTGAAATCATACTCACAAAGCTGATGGAAAAACTTCCTTCTAGGATAACTTTATTTCAGTAACCATAACCTGAGGATATCCCACTACCACATAAAAGAAAGACTTAAAAAGTAAAAGATGCAGCAACCCTTTTATCACTTTTAAAGTCTGCATTAAAAGGGCATTCGGTTAGCTATGTGTGGTGGCAAGCGCCTAAATTCCAGCTACTCAGGAGGCTGAGGCAGGAGAATCACTTGAACCCAGGAGGCGGAGGTTGCAGTGAGCTGAGATCACGCCATTGCTCTCCAGCCTGGGCAATAGGGCAATAGAGTGAGATTCCATCACAAAAAAAGAAAGGAAAGGAAAGGTAGGGAAGGAAAGGAAAAGAAAAGAACGAGAGAAAGGAGAGAAGGAGGGAAGGAAGGAAGGAAGGAAGGACGGACGGAAGGAGGGAAGGAGGGAGGGAGGGAAGGAAGGAAAGAGGGAAAGAGGGAGGGTGAGAGGGAGGGAGGGTGGGAAGGAGGGAGGGTGAGAGGGATGATGAGAGGGAGGGAGGGAGGGAGGGGAGGTAGAAAGGAAGGAAGGAAGGAAAGAAGGAAGGGAGGGAGGGAGGAGGGCGGGTGGGCACAATAAATATTAATCCTTTGAACGAACAATATTTGGCACACAGTAGAAATTCCAGAAATACTTGGAATAACCAATAACATCGTAATGTTTGACTTTTTTCATGTAATCTAAGTTTCACAAATCCTAGGAAATATCATAATTAACAGAATGCTTATTGAATACCTAAGTCAGCCTTTTAAGAAAATTTCTTATAACTAAACAAGATTGGAACTTGCCTGAATATTATCTTTTTATTAGCAGCAAAGCAAATTGACAGATGTGACCAAAAAAAATCTGAGGTGAATTCTGTTTTTTATTAAAAAGAGAAAATTGTGAACATAAAAAAATGTAGATACTGGCTTCATCTGGGACCCTCAGAATTACTCTTGGACCTGCCCAGTCAGCATAAAAAAATCTAGACAGGAAGCTAGAACTTGACTAATAACGAGCAATAATACTACAAAGCAAAATCAGCTCAGGACCACCCTCAACGACAGTAGATCAAATCAGTACCAAACTGAGTTCAAAGGTTTCAAATGGGTATATTCTAAAACTGAGGTATCCAGGCTGGGCACCATGGCTCATGCCTATAATCCCAGCACTTTGGGAGGTTGAGGCCAGAGGATAACTTGGGATCAGGAGTTCAAGACCACCCTGGCCAAAATGGTGAAAAATATAAAAAATACAAAAAAAAAAAAAAAAATTAGCCAAGTGTGGTGGTGCATGCCTGTAGTCCTAGCTACTCAGGAGGTTGAGGCAAGAGAATCACTTGAACCCAGGAGGCAGAGGTTGCATTGAGCCAAGATTGCCACTGCACTCCAGCTTGTGCGACACAACAAAAGACTCTCTCTCAAAAAAAAAAAAAAAAAAGAACTGAAGTGTCCAATATAGTAACCACTAGCTATATAAGAATACTGGGCATTGAAATGTGACTAATCCAAACTGAGATGCGCTATAAATATAACACACCAGATTTTGAAGACTTGCTATCAGCCAGGTGTGGTGGCTCACACTTGTAATCCCAGCACTTTGGGAAGCCGAGGTGGGTGGATCACCTGAGGTCAGGGGTTCAAGACCAGCCTGACCAACATGGAGACACCCCCATCTCTACTAAAACTACAAAGTTAGCCGGGCATGGTGGTGCATGCCTGTAATCCCAACTACTTGGGAGGCTTGAGGAAGGAGAACTGCTTGAACCCAGGAGGTGGAGGTTGTGGTGAGCTGAGATCACGCCACAGCACTCCAGCCTGCCAGCCTGGGCAACACAAGAGAAACTCCATCAAAAAAAAAAAAAAAAAAAAAAAAAAAAAAAAGACTTGTAATCAAGAAAGAATGCAAAATATTTCATTAATAACTTTTATACTGATTACATGTTGAAAGAATATTTTGGAAAGGCCAGGCGTGGTGGCTCATGCTTGTAATTCCAACACTTTGAGAGGCTAAGGTGGGTCGATTGCTTGAGGCCAGGAGTTCAAGACCAGCCTGGGCAACATGGCAAAACCTGGTCTCTACAAAAAAATCAGCCAAGTATGGTGGCACATGCCTGTAGTCCCAGCTACTTGAAAGGCTGAGGTGACAGGATAACCTAAGCCTAGGAGGTCGAGGCTGCAGTGAGCCATGATCACACCACTGCACTCCTGTCTGGGCAACAGGAGTGAGACCCTGCCATGACAATAATATTTTTTGATATAAAGGATTAAACTATATTACAAAAATTAATTTTTCTGGGCACAGTCGTGTGTACCTGTAGTACCAGCTACTTGGGAGGCTAAGGCAGGAAGATCATTTGAGCCTAAGAGTTCAAGACTGTATTGCACAGTGGCTACTAGAAAATTTTAAATCTGGCTGCAGTCACCACCAAAGAGGAATAGGAAGCTGTTACCCTAGGATCAGGCCCATGGAGGAAATGGGAAACCTTGGTACTGAAGTGGTCCGTGCTGGCCCATGAGAAGCCATGACAATAACACCAATCATAATTAATAGAATGCACTGCTCTCACCACAGGCCCCAGATGACAACATAGGTGTCCTTTTTTTTTTTTTTTTTTTTATCCCTATGTTAGGGAAAAAAAAACAAATGTGTAGAAGCAAGAAGTGGCCAAGGATCTAGCATGAGACAGGGAGAGGTCACTCAGCCTTTCTACACCTCGGTTTACACATCTATAAAATGAAAAATGAGGGTAATAGCAGAACCTCTCTCACAGGTTGTTCTGGCAATTAGCCAGGCATAGTGGCTCACACCTGTAATCCCAGCATTTGAGGAGGCTGAGGCAGGAGCATCCCTTGAGCCCAGGAGTTCAAGACCAGCCTGGGCAACACACAGAGAGACATCATCTCTCCCTAATAAAAAAAAAAATTAGCTGTACATGGTGGTGTCTGCCTGTAGTCTCAACTACTCAGGAGGCTGAGGCAGGACAATCGGTTGAGTCCAGAAGTTTGAGGCTTCTATGAGCCATAATCATGCCACTACACTCCAGCCTGGGCAACAAAGTCAGATCCTGTCATTCATTCATTCATAAACAAATAAAATTTAAAATTTAATTTTTTAAAAAAAATGGCTGGGTATAGTGCTCATGCCTGTAATCCTAGCACTTTGGGAAGCCAAGGTAGGTGGATTGCTTAAGCCCTGGAATTCAAGACCCGCCTGGGCAACGTGGCAAAACTATGTTTCTACAAAAAATACATGAAAATTAGCGGGGCAGGTGGCACACACCTGTGGTCCCAGATACTCAGAAGGCTGAGATGGGAGGATCACCTGAGCCTAGGAAGGTCAAGGCTACAGTGAGTTGTGATTGCACCACTGCACTACAGTCTAGGCAAAAGAATAAGAACTGATCTCAAAAAAAAAATTTTTTTTTTTCTAAATGAGTTCATTGACAGCAAGTGCCAGGCCAACAGTAAGTGCTCAATGAATCTTAGTTACTGCAGTCCTCCACTGTTAACGACCTGCGTTCATTGAATGCTGTGTGCCCAAGCACCATCTCCCTACACATAGACCTAGGAGTAGGGGCTATACTGCCTGTACTCACATTACCAGATGGGAAAATCAAGGTTTGGAAAAGTAACCTGACCAATGTCACAAAGCTAGTAGTTGGGAAGTTCGGCCTCCAAGGTGGGCTCCCCTGGCTATCACTGGAAGCCGTTCCAGTGATCCACTGCCCTGAATGCTCCCAATGTCTCCGTGGCTCTTTTTTTTTTCTTTTTTGAGACAGAGTCTTGCTGTCACCCTGGCTGGAGTTGCAGTGGTGCAATCTCGGCTCACCTCCACCTCCTGGATTCAGTGATTCTCCTGCCTGAGCCTCCTGAGCAGCTAGGATCACAGGAGCATGCCACCACGTCCAGCTAATTTTTGTATTTTTAGCAGAGATGAGGTTTCACCATGTTGGTCAGGCTGGTCTCAAACTCCTGACTTCGTGATCCTCCCCCCTACCCCCCGACCTCGGCCTCCCAAAGTGCTGGGAGGGCCACCATGGCGGCCCCATGGCTCTTTTTATGGACACGAGTTAAGGTTATAATACTTGCTGTTTAGAAAACAATTAAAGGAGGTTAGCTAAACCCAAGAATTTCTGGCTCCTTGGGGAGACTGTGGGATTAGGAGTAGGTTGTTTCTTGTCTCCAGTTTTTAGAGGGCTGGCCTCACTAGATATGCGTAGTTCCCTGAAAACACCATGCCCAAGGAAGGTGTTCAGTAACAGGTGTTTCTTTCTGACTCTAAATGTCAGGTCCTAAGTAAATTTTATGATTTAAAAAAGGTGAAGTCAGTGAGGGGTGACATGTGCTTTCAGAGTGTCAGGATGAAATTGTTCCCATGATGGAAAGGGATAAGTGTACCCCATGGTAAGTGGGCCCCAGATCAAGAATGGGCATGGCTAAAAGCCAGATGTTGAGACCCTACCTCTGCCACAGATCAGCTGCATGACCCAGTGCAAATCTCATCACCCTGTCTGGTTCTGTTTCTGCAGATGTAGAATGGAGCAATCAATTGCAAACAAAAAAAAAAACTTCTTGGAGCCACTAACTTCAGAATTTGTAAGAAGTCATAACATTTTAAAATAAGATTGAAGTGGATTTTTTTTCTTTTTTTTTTTTTTTTTTTTTTTTTGAGATGGAGTCTGGTTGTTTTTTCTAGGCTGGAGTACAAAGGCACCATCTAAGCTCACTGCAACCTCCACCTCCTCAGCTCAAGTGATTCTCCTGCCTCAGCCTCTCAAGTAGCTGGGATTACGGGCGATGCACACCACCACACCAGCTAATTTTTGTACTTTTAGTAGAGACAGGGTTTCACCATGCTAGCCAGGCTGGTCTCAAACTCCTGATCTCAGTTGATCCGCCCGCTTCAGCCTCCCAAAGTGCCAAAAGGCATGGGCCACCATGCCCAGCCAAAGGGATTTGTAGAAAAACTTCACCTAGGCCAGACAAGGTGGCTCATGCCTGTAATCCCAGCATTTTGGGAAGCCAAGTCTGGTCCCAAACTCAAGCCCAGGAGTTTGGTACCAGACTAAGCAACATAGTGAGACTCCTTCTCTCCAAAAAATTTTTAAAAAGAAAAAAAAAAAATTTTTTTTTTAAATAGGCAGGCTTGGTGGTATGCTCCTGTGGTCCAGCTATTCAGGAGGCTGAGGTGGGAGGATTGCTTGAGCCTAGGAGGTTAAGGCTGCACTGAGCCATGATCACACATACCCCTGTATTCCAGCCTGGCGGCACAGCAAGACCCTGGCTTAAAAAAAAAAAAAAAAAGAAAAGCTGCACATCAATTGTCCCTGTTATGGTGCTGAATAGGCTTTCCTTCTAAAAACTATAGGAGGAGATAGTTTTATCTCTGTTAGATTTCACAAATTCATTTGACAATGAAGAGACCTATGGATTCTACTAAATCCTCCTCATCTTTGTAACCCAATGTGCCTTTGCCTAATTCAACTACTAGCTGCTTTTAAATCACATGAATGTACCCCAGGAAAAAAAAAAAAAAAAACACAGTGGCTTGTAAAGAGTCCCAGTAGAAGATAAAGAAAAGGCTAGACTAGAACTCGACTGGAACTAGCCAGTGCCTTTGAATTAATCAGGGAGCATAACTTATCTGTTTCCTACAAAGTGAAGCCAATGAGCTGCTGGTTCTTGTAAGTCACAAAAATTAACCATCAATATTCTGCTCAACAAAAAGAATGCATACATTCTGATCCTTACTTTTCAGGATTTCTCATATTCATCCCCTCCTCTCTACTACCTCTGGTCTTACACACTCATTGCCTGATACCTTAAACATCACAATGGTCTCTTTGCTGACCTAACTCTAGTTTCTCCATCCTGCTTCCAGGCAATCCCCCTAAAATCCAACTGCATTCAAACATTTCAATATCTGAACCTGATAAAGTACCTGCCCTTAACGAATTCACCATCTATCTAGTAGGGAGGACACACGTCTCATGATTCCCTTGTCCAAAGTCCCCACAAATATAATTATTCTGAAGAACAATTTATCAACATCTAGCACAGTTTAAGATATGCCTACTCTTTTTTTTTTTTTTTTTTAAGACAGAGTTTTGCTCTGTCACCAGGCTGGAGTACAGTGGCACGATCTCAGCTAACTGCAACCTCCATCTCCCGGGTTCAAGCAATTCTCCTCTGTCAGCCTCCCGAGTACCTGGAATTACAGGCATGCACCACCAAACCCAGCTAATTTTTGTATTTTTAGTAGAGACAGGGTTTCACCATGTTGGCCAGACTGGTCTTGAACTCCTGACCTCATAATCCGCCTGCCTCAACCTCCCAAAGTGCTGGGATTATAGGCGTGAGCCACTGCGCCTAGCCCCCTGTCCAGTTTCTTTTCTCTCCTTTCTTGCTGCCTTCTTTTAGTTCAATTCTTTTTAACATTCTATAATTTCCTCTAATGATTTGGAAGTTATACCCTCTGTTTCCGTTTTTATTGGTTTTCTAGAAATTATGCCATACAGTAAAGTCTAATCAAAATCCTATTCTCCCTTTTCCCAAAAAACCACCTATAGATTTTAAAAGACATACCCAATACGTCAACAAAATGTAATATGTAGACCCTGTTCAGATTCCAGTTTGAAGAAACCAAATGTAATTTTTTAAATCATTTTTTAAGGTAATTGAGAAAATGTGAATACTAAGTATGTAATACAAGAAATTATTACCGATTTTTTTCTGTATATGATACTGGTATTAAACTTTAAGTCCTTATCTTTTATGAGATAAGAACAATGTATTTATGGATTAAATAATGTGATTGTTAGGACTTACTTTAAAATACTTGGGATATATATAAAAACATTTTAGTCATGAATTCATAACTGCTGAAGGTGGGCAATAAATACATAAAGATGCATTATACTCTTCTCTTTTACATATTTAAAATTTTCCATAACAAAGAGTTTTTTTTAAATTACTATCTAGGTAAGACAAGGACCTTAAATCCTATAACTCTACCTGTCCCACTTGTTATTCCCTTGTTTTTAATCCATTAGACATTTTTACTATGGTTAATGTAATCCATATTCATTTTCATTCTCTAAATATATATCATTTTCTTTACCTTACTTATTTTTTGGGATGGAGTCTCACTCTGTCACCAGTCTGGAGCACAGTGGCACGATCTCAACTAACTGCAACCTCCACCTCTCGGGTTCATGTGATTCCCCTGGCTCAGCCTCCCGAGTACCTGGGATTACAGGCGTGTGCCACAATGCCCAGCTAATTTTTGTATTTTTTGGTAGAAACGGGGCTTCACCATATTGTGAACAAGCTGGTCTCAAACTCCTGACCTTGTGATCCGCCAGCTTCGGCCTCCCAAAGTGCTAGGATTACAAACGTGAGTCACCATGCCCAGCCTCTTTTTAACTTTCATTTACACTTCATATATTTCGTTTTGTGATTTGGGATCAAATTCTTTCTGTCCTAAGTTTATCCTTTAAAAATGTACTGTCCAAGGCCAGGCACAGTGGCTCACGCCTGTAATCCCAGCACTTTGGGAGGCCAAGGCGGGCAGATCACCTGTGGTCGGGAGTTCGAGACCAGCCTGACCAACATGGAGAAACCCCATCTCTATTAAAAATGTAAGATTAGTTGGGTGTGGTGGCACATGCCCGTAATCCCAGCTACTCAGGAGGCCGAGTCAGGAGAATCGCTTGAACCTGGGAGGCGGTGGATGCAGTGAGCTGAGATCACACCATTACACTCCATGCTGGGCAACAAGAGTAAAACTCCATCTCAAAACAAACAAATAAAAAAGTACTGTCCAATATGGTGCATGTGGCTATTTAAATTAATTAAAATTAAGTAAAACTAGAAGTTCAGTTTAATGGTTACACTAGCCACATTTCAAGTACTCAATGGCTGCCATGTAGCTTGTGATTACAATATTGGACAGCACAAAGAACATTTCCAGGCCAAACATGGTGGCTGACACCTGTAATCCCAGCACTCTGGGGGACTAAGGTGGGAGAATCACTTGAGCACAGGAGTTCAAGTCTGAGCAACATAGTGAGACCTCGTCTCTACAAATAAATTTTTAAATTAGCCAGGTGAGGTTGTGTGTATCTGTGGTCTAAGCTACTCAGGAAGGTGAGGTGGGAGGATCGACTGAGCAATCCACATTATTACATTATCACATTATTTTTTTCTTAATCTTTTTTTCTTTTTTTTTTATTTTCTACATTATCACATTATTTAATCCATAAATATATTGTTTTTAGCTCAGTCAGCTATGATTGCACCATACTCCAGCCTAGGTGACAAAGTGAGACTCTGTTTCAAGAAAAAAAAAAAGAACATTTCCATTTCCACAGAAACTTCTATTGAACAGTGCTGCTTTAAATGATCTTTCACAGGTGAGATGTTGTTGACAAGTTGTTTTTATCTGAAAATATCCTTATTTTACCATCCTTCTTTAAATATATTATCACTGGGCATAAAATTCTAAATTGGTAGGTAGTTTCCATTTCATATTGCAGACATTTCACTGTCTGCTGGTTTCCACTGTTGCTGTTGAAAAGTCATCTATAACTCTAATTCTTGCTCCTTTGATGGTTTTTTCCCAGTTATTTTTGGTTTTCTGTGACTTTATTACAAAGTGTTTAGGTGTGGACGTATTATAATCCTAATTAGGATTCACTGGAATTCCTGAATCCTGGTTTGGTATCTTTCCTTGGTTCTGTACAGTCATCATCTCTTCAAATGTCTCATTCTCCCTTCCTTTCCTTCCAGAATTCCAATTAGAACTCTTTCACTCTATCCCCATATCTCTTACACTGTTCTCTGTATCTCCCGTCTTTTTCCCTCTAGCCATCATCTAAGCTACATTCTGGATAATTTAATCTATATTCCAATATGATAATTTTTCTGATGTGTCCAATCTGCTGCAACAGATTGCATCATTAAGTTTTTAATTCAGTTACTTTATTTTTTACTTTTTTTGACACAGGGTCTCATTCTGTCACCCAGGCTGGAGCACGGTGGTACAATCTTGACTCACTATACCCTTGACTTCCTGGGCTAAGTGATCCTCCCATGTCAGCCCCTCAAGTAGCTGGACTACAAGCAAATGCCACCACATCTAGCTAATTTTTGTGTGTGTTTTCTGTACAAACAAGATTTTACCATGTTGCCCAGGCTCGCCTCAAATTCCCAAGTCAGTTTTTTTTATTCCAAAAATTCTATTTGTTTTTTTCAAAATGATGATGCCACTCAAAAAAACAATCATTTCCTGTTCCTTCCTTATTCCCAAGTTTGTCATTTAGTTCTGTAAACACAGCAAACTTGGTTCTTCTATTATGTATCTTTTAATTCTATTATATGATACCTATGAAAATCTTTCTCTGCTGTCTGTTTTTTCTCCTGGTTCATGCCTGTGGTTCCTTATCTTCTTGTATGTCTGGCTATGTTTGACTAGGTGCTGATTCTGTCCTTGAAAAACTGTGGGGAGGCCTAAGATGGAGTCTTCCTTCAGAGAACATTTGCATTTGTTTCTGCCAAGCACCTGGAGTCAAGAACCAACCTTAATTGAGGTACAGCTTTTCCGTTTCCGACCTATGCTATGGGCATAGCTTTGAAAAGACTTTTGTTTGCCGTTTCCTTTCTCCTGTTATGCTCAGTGCCAACATAATTTGTCTTGAAATTCCTTGATATGTGGCTGGGAGGTGGGTGATGAAAGGCAGAAAAGGGGTTAGTTTTGGTTCATTCTTACCTCTTAGCTGTAGATACATGGAGCCCAAGCCTAATTAGTCAAGAATATCTCGTAATCCCAGCACTTTGGGAGGCCGAGGCGGGTGGATCACGAGGTCAAGAGATCGAGACCATCCTGGTCAACATGGTGAAACCCCGTCTCTACTAAAAACACAAAAAATTAGCTGGGCATGGTGGCGCATGCCTGTAATCCCGGCTGCTCAGGAGGCTGAGGCAGGAGAATTGCCTGAACCCAGGAGGCGGAGGTTGCGGTGAGCCGAGATCACGCCATTGCACTCCAGCCTGGGTAACAAGAGCAAAACTCCGTCGCAAAAAAAACAAAAAGAATATCTCATAAGACTTTCCATGTCCACATGTTGGGTGGCTCTGCATCTTAATTTTTGTCCACCTCACCCCATAAGACTGATGAACAGAAATCTAAATGTCTTGATATTGGCAAACATACTGAAGGCAAAAGTGGCTTCAGTTCTCCAGATGGTCTGTTAACTTCTTGCTTTAGGCTTTCTTCCAGAATTGGGCTTAACAGATTCCCTTCTCTTCCCAGTTCTTCAAACCTATTAAGGTAATGTTCTATATATTTTATCCAACATTTTCAATTGTCTTCAAAAAGAAGACTGGTCAGGCAGGCACCACAGCTCACGCCTGTAATCCTAGCACTTTGGGAGCCCAAGGTGGGTGGATTACAAGGTCAGGAGTTCAAAACCAGGTGAAACCCAATCTCTGCTAAAAATACAAAATTAGCTGGCCATGGTGCTGTGCGCCTGTAATCACAACTACTGGGGAGGCTGAGGCAGGAGAATCACTTGAACCCAAGAGGCGGAGGCTGCAGTGGGCCAAGATCGCGCCACTGCACTCCAGCCTGGCAACAGAGCAAGACTCCATCTCAAAAAAAAAAAAAAACTCCTCTAATTTAGGCCACTATTATCCAGAAAAAATATATACTTGGAAGTGACCTTCCTGATGTACAGCTGACCCCTGAACAACACAGGTTTGAATTGTACAGTCCATTTACACACATTTTAAAATAAATGTATTAGAAAATTATTTTGGGCCAGGCAAGGTGGTTCACACCTGTAATCCCAGTACTACGGGAGGCCGAGATGGGCGAATCATGAGGTCAGGAGATCAAAATCATCCTGGCCAACATGCTGAAACCCCATCTCTACTAAAAATACAAAAATTAGCTGGGCATGGCAGCACGCGCGTATAGTCTCAGCTATTCAGGAGGCTGAGGCCGGAGAATCACTTGAACCTGGGAGGCAGAGGTTGCGATGTGCCTGTAGTCCCAGCTACTCAGGAAGCTGAAGTGGGAGGATCACTTGAGCCCAAGAGGTTGAGGCTGCTGTAGGCCATGATCACATCACTGCATTCCAGCCTGGACAAAAGAGTGAGACCTTGTCTCCAAAAAAAAAAAAAAAAACACACACACACACACACACACACACATATATATAATATATATATATATATATATATATATATATATATATATATAACATATATATATATATATATATATATATATAACATATATATATATATATAATATATATGAAGAGGTTAGAGCCCATCTAAAACTCCAGCCCAGTCCAATCCAGCATTTCTCAATTTGTTTCCCAAAGCTCCAGACTTCAGTAGCAAGAAAGGCAGTGGCTAAAGAGTAAGCACAGGTTGGAGGTGACAGAATGGTAAGTTTCAGCCCCTTTTCACTCTCACATAAACAATATCATCTCCAGTTGTTATGAGATTCTATATTATTTGTAATTTTTACAGGATTTTTTTGAAAGATTAAGCCAGCAATAAAAGAATCTTAAAAAATAAAATTTTACTAGTAAACTATCTTCTCTTCAGACATGATGGTTAAAAGTTTTGAATCTCAAGCAAAAATTACTGGTTGAGTACAGTGGCTCACGCCTGTAGTAATCTCAGTGTTTTGGGAAGCTGAGGCAGGCACACCACTTGAACCAAAAAGTTCAAGACCAGCCTAGACAACAATGGAGAAACTATGTCTCCACCAAAAAATACAAAAAAAATTAGCCAGGTGTGGTGGCGTGAGCCTGTGGTCCCAGATACTCAGGAGGCTGAAGTGAGAGGATCACCAGAACCCGAGAAGTCGACACCTGCAGTGAGCTGAGATTGCGCCACTGCAGTCCAGCCTAGGTGTCAGAGACAGATCCATCTCAATTAAAAAAGAAAAAAAAGAAAGAATTACAAAGTAGTTCTTTTTCATTACTATTCCATACCCAAATCCTTACTAACATAAATCCAGAAAAAAAAGACCGCACTTATTTGCAAGTCCTGCAAGTATGAGCTTTATCTGTGCTCTTCTTTTTAGACTCTAGCCAAATAAAACTCAGGTAAAAGTAGTATGGATAAATTAGTACCTCAAAATTCAGATTCTGAAATATAATTCACTCAAAAAAAAATTTAAATGCTAAATTATATAGCAAGAGCTTGTTTTTGTTTTGTTTTGTTTAGTTTTTGAGATGAGTCTTGCTCTGTGGCCCAGGCTAGGGTGCAGTGGCACGATCTTGGTTCACTGCAACCTCTTCCTCCCAGGTTCAAGCAATTCTCCTCCCTCAGCCTTCTGAGTAGCTGGGATTACAGGGGCACACCACCACATCCACCTAATTTTTGTTTAGTAGAGACAGGATTTCACCATGTTGGTCAGGCTGGTTTCAAACTCCTGACCTCATGATCCTCCCACCTCAGCCTCCCAAAGCGCTCGGATTATAGGCGTGAGCCACTGCACGTGGCCAAGAGCTTGTTTTAAGCAGCACCCAACATGTTTTGACTCCTTGTCTCCATTAGGTTAAACCTCTTTGTCTTATATACAGTTATATACTACATAAAAAAAAAAAAATTCTATGCTGTTATAAACTTCCCTCAACTTCAAAGAGGTTTGTTTTTCTTTCAGAGCTCTGTCTCCCAGGCTGGAGTACAGTGGTGTAATGTCAGCTTACTGCAACCTGTACCTCCTGGACTCAAGAGATCCTCCCACCTCATCCTCCCGAGTGGCTAGGACTACAGACACACACCACCACGTCCAGGTAATTTTTCAAATTTTTGTAGAGACAAGGCTTCACCATGTTACACAGGCTGGTCTTGAACTCCTGGGCTCAAGTGATCCACCCATCTCGGCCTCCCAAAGCGCTGGGATTACAGGCCACCATACCCAGCCTAAACCTCAGTTTAAAATATTACAGTGTAATCTCATCAACCATAAAGATCACTTCCTTATTCAAAACTATTTTTGTTTTGCTTTTTTTAATTTTTTTTATTTAGGTCTGTCTTAAAAGATCAAAACTATTTTTGTTTCTTTGAATTTCAGATACCAAAAGATGTCATTAAATTGGAACCATGGGCCAGGCACAGTGGCTCATGCCTCACTTTGGGAGGTCAAGGCAAGCAGATAGATCACCTGAAATCAGGAGTTCAAGACCAGCCTCGCCAACATGGTGAAACCCTGCCTCTATTAAAAATACAAAATTAGCTGGGTATGGTGGTGCACGCCTGTAGTCCCAGCTACTCAGGAGGCTGAGGTGGGAGCTGTGCTTGAGCCTGGTAGGTGGAGGTTGCAGTGAGCCAAGACTGTACCACTGCACTCCAGCCTGGGCAAAATATCTTTTTAAAAATTTATATTTGCATTATATATATAAATATAAGAAATATTTATATTTATTTATCTCAATATTTATCTCAATAAATAAATAGAAATAAATAAATAAAAGGTAATTAACTGGGCATGGTGGCAGGTGCCTGTAATCCCAGCCACTTGGTAGGCTGAGGCAGGAGAATCCCTTGAACCTGGGAGGCAGAGGTTTCAGTGAGCCAAGATTGTACCACTACACTCCAGCTTGGGTGATAGAGTAAGACTCCATCTTGGAAAAAGAAAAATAACACTTGAAGCCATGCTAATAAATTAAGTTCTTACTTTCCACCTAAACTACATATTTATCAGATATACATTCCCTATTTCTCTATCTACATTCTACCTGTGCTTATCAGTGTCCCTACTATAACTATAAAGTTAGTCATAACTTTATAAAAATTAACCCAGAATATAAATGTCTGAGGATAAAAAATATTTACTGATGACTACTTAATATTCATGTTTAAGATAAGCTCAAAATTTCCATATCTAAAGTACATAAATTATACCAACACACACTAAACAAAAAACCTTACTAGTAGTAAGGTACTCGTTTTCAGTTTAGTGAGTGGTAAGGTACTAGTAGTAAGGTACTCGTTTTTAGTAGTAGTGGTAAGGTACTAGTATGTAGTAAGTAGTAAAGTAATCATTTTTAGTTTAGTGTGTGTTGGTATAATTTGCGTACTTTAGATAGGGAACTTTTGTTTTGTTCAGTTAGCATATCCAGAACTTCCCAGGCACATGCCAAAACCTAATCCTCCTTCTGCATTACCTGATAACATTATCACCCTCTTTACCTCCCAATTTAGAAATCTGGGAGCTATCTTCAACTCTTCCCTCTCCCTTATCTTCTACATATAGTTGGTCTGAATGTTTGTGTCCCCACAAAATTAACATGTTGAAATCCTAACCCCAAGGTGATGGTATTAATAAGTAGGGACTTTGAGTGATGATTAGGTCATGAGGGCAAACCGTATCATTCCATTCATAATTTCATGAATGGAATTATTGCCAGCTAACTGCTTTGTTCCTTCACCATATGAGGGCACAGCAAGACAGCTCCATCTGTAATGCAGGAAATGGGCACTCACCAGCCATGGAATCTGCCACCACTTTGAACTTCCCAGCCTCCAGAACTGTGATAAATAAATTTCTATTGTTTATAAGTCACCAGTTTATATTTTGTTATAGTGCCCCAAATGGACTAAGACAGTTGGTCATCAAGTACGTTCTATAAGGTCTACTTCACGTCTTTTTTTACAATAATAGCTCAAAAACCCAAACACAGAAACGTATACATTGAAAATTCTCAACAGAAGTATTTAACACTACTCATTGCTCCTCTCAGCCCACCCCAAACCTACAACCCGAACAGGTAATCACCTTTACTAGTTTCACAGGTATCCTTCTGATATTTCTATAATCACCAAAAAAAAAAAAAAATTACTATATAACACTGTTCCCCACTTGCTTTTCTTGCTTAACACACCCCAGAGACCTTTTCCTATTAGTTCAGAGAGGAGAGCTTCCTCATTTTTTTATACAGCTACAGAGTATGCTATTGTTGTCTGTTTTAACATGCATTTCTCAAACTACTAACGAGACTGCATATCTTTATCAAATGTTTGTTGGCCACTTATATTTCCTCTTCCAAAACTGCCTATTCACATTCTTTACCTATTTTTCCATTTTATTATTACATGTTTATTACATATGTTGCACATACTTCTCTCAGTCTTTTTAAATTTGTATATTCTTTTCTTTAAAATTTGCATATTCTAAATGTCATAAAGTCTTAAATTGTGGTTTGGTCAAATTTATAAAAATATCTTTCCAAAATGAATGCAGATATAATCATGTATTCCAATCACCTATAGAATACAGTGGCATTGAACCATATGTATAATTTAACTTGAAAGTGATTTAAACAGTTGTCTACCCACCATTCTACTTCATAAGCATAAGTCCCAGCATAAGCTTGAAATGTGAATCTACTTCCTCAGTAGGTCTCAGTTCTCAAATGCATCTCATTGAATGAACTTCTCATTGTAATGGATAAGTTAACATTTTATAAGATTTTTTGTTTGTATAACATAGCCCATAAATGTAAGCCATCTTTCTCTAGCACACAATTGAGGAAACAGTGATACATTTCATCACTAGGGAAAAACTGGCTGTTTTGGAATTACTGAGAGATGGTATGTTACTTCTCATATAGCAACTTCCTAAAATTCTGACTATACAGTATTTTCCCCTAATATGCATAATCATTAAATAAGTGGTAACTCCAACCCGTCTGAGACCTTTAAGGATGTGACCTTGCCTCATCACTCACCATTTCCTCCTTGGATTTACATTTGAATACAGGGTTATCTACAGTTACCCTTCATGTGCTATTCTGTCTCATGATTTCACTCCTTTATGTTATGCTGCCTAAGAAATCTTCCATTTCTGAATTTACCTGACCAAGTAGTCCTCTTCTCCCTCCAAACCCAGTTCAGACATTACCTCCTCCAATAAGTTTCCCTTGACCTTCTCAGCAAAGAAGAATCACTTCTTTATTCTCTCATTGTGGCCTTAACACACTTCCATTATTAGATAGATTCCATCACATTACAAATTATTTATTTACAAGCTTTCCTCTCCCATAAGCCTTAGGAAGTCAGACAGGGATTTATCTTTTTTTTTTCCTTCTTAACCCTTGTAGTATGAGTAAAGGTTAATAGTTTATCTTATTATGTATTTTAGTATCTAGCAACTTGTAATATACCACTCAACAGATGTTTGCTAAATTTAACAAGTCCTCTATAACTCAAGACAGTTGCAGATGGGTAGTTAAAAAAAAAAAAAAGAAATTAAACAAGTCCTTTCTATTCAGCATTATTATAAACATTATAAACCTACACACACAAAAACTGAAGGCAAAGGCCGGGCGTGGTGGCTCACGCCTGTAATCCCAGCACTTTGGGAGGCCAAAGCAGGTGGATCACCTGAGGTCGAGAGTTTGAGATCAGCCTGACCAACACGGAGAAACCCTGTCTCTACTAAAAAGACAAGAATTAGCCAGGCGTGGTAGTGCATGCCTATAATCCCAGATACTAGGGACACTGAAGCAGGAGAATTGCTTAAACCCAGGAGGCAGAGGTTGCAGTGAGCCAAGATCGCGCCATTGCACTCTAGCCTGGGCAACAAGAGCGAAACTCCAACTCAAAAAA